>NW_028149858.1:0-3000 GCF_964638095.1 Poromitra crassiceps | reverse complement strand
AGAGAGAGAGAGAGAGAAGAGAGACAGAGAGAAGGGAGAGGGAGGAAGGGTAAGAGGACTAGGTGGAAATCCAGTTGCCGGAATAAAATGACTGCATTCTACATTTCTGCGATCCATGGTTACTGTAGGTACAATCTGAATGTAAATATGAAACAATACGTCGGCTTTTTACATTTCTAAAAGGTGGTATTTTACGTTCCTGCAACAAAAATATGAAATGTGAAATGTGGACTTTGGAAACACTGTGATGATGAATGGGACGTGAACACGGTCCTCCAGTGTGAAAGACAAGTGTTTACACCCTCCATCCAGCCCTTACCCTCCTGACTGTGTTTACACCCTCCATCCAGCCCTTACCCCCCCTGACTTACCTCCATCCAGCCCTTACCCTCCTGACTGTGTTTACACCCTCCATCCAGCCCTTACCCCCCTGACTTACCTCCATCCAGCCCTTACCCCCCCTGACTTACCTCCATCCAGCCCTTACCCCCCCTGACTTACCTCCATCCAGCCCTTACCCCCCCTGACTTACCTCCATCCAGCCCTTACCCAGCCTGACTTACCTCCATCCAGCCCTTACCCAGCCTGACTTACCTCCATCCAGCCCTTACCCAGCCTGACTTACCTCCATCCAGCCCTTACCCAGCCTGACTTACCTCCATCCAGCCCTTACCCCCCCTGACTTACCTCCATCCAGCCCTTACCCAGCCTGACTTACCTCCATCCAGCCCTTACCCACCCTGACTTACCTCCATCCAGCCCTTACCCTCCCTGACTTACCTCCATCCAGCCCTTACCCCCCTGACTTACCTCCATCCAGCCCTTACCCCCCCTGACTTACCTCCATCCAGCCCTTCCCCCCCCTGACTTACCTCCATCCAGCCCTTACCCCCCTGACTTACCTCCATCCAGCCCTTACCCCCCTGACTTACCTCCATCCAGCCCTTACCCTCCCTGACTTACCTCCATCCAGCCCTTACCCACCCTGACTTACCTCCATCCAGCCCTTACCCTCCCTGACTTACCTCCATCCAGCCCTTACCCCCCTGACTTACCTCCATCCAGCCCTTACCCACCCTGACTGCTCCATCCAGCCCTTACCCCCCCTGACTGGCCACCGTGCTATTTCACTAGCGGATGATGTGTATAATATGTAGAACGTTGATATACACGTATCTAGAAATGTGACATGCAAAGATAGTTTGGGTTGAAAATGTGATATTCTACGTATCTGTGGATTGCAGAAATGTACAGTGCCCACATTTTATTCTGGCGACCAAGTTGGCAGAGATATTGAAAAGGAGGAACGTGGGGGGAAGAGAGAACGAGAGAGAGAGAGAGAGACAGAGAGAGAGAGAGAGAGGATGTGTCACTCCTGAGGTCAGCCGTGACTGATGGTGTGGTGTGTTTTCCCCTGGTGAGGCTGGATGGAGGGAGGGAGAGAACACGAAAAGGAGGAGAGAGGAGAGTGATGGAGGGAGAGAGAGAAAGAGAAAAGGAGTAGAGAGGAGAGTGATGGAGGGAGGGAGAGAAAGAGAAAAGGAGTAGAGAGGAGAGTGATGGAGGGAGGGAGAGAAAGAGAAAAGGAGGAGAGAGGAGAGTGATGGAGGGAGAGAGAGAGAGAGAAAGAGAAGAGGAGGAGAGAGAAGAGTGATGGAGGGAGGGAGAGAACAGGAAAAGGAGTAGAGAGGAGAGTGATGGAGGGAGGGAGAGAAAGAGAAAAGGAGGAGAGGAGAGTGATGGAGGGAGGGAGAGAAAGAGAAAAGGAGGAGAGAGGAGAGTGATGGAGGGAGAGAGAGAGAGAGAAAGAGAAGAGGAGGAGAGAGAAGAGTGATGGAGGGAGGGAGAGAACAAGAAAAGGAGTAGAGAGGAGAGATGGAGGGAGGGAGAGAAAGAGAAAGGAGAGAGGAGAGTGATGGAGGGAGAGAGAGAGAGAAGAGAAGAGGAGGAGAGAGAAGAGTGATGAGGAGGGAGAGAACAAGAAAAGGAGTAGAGAGGAGAGTGATGGAGGAGGGAGAGAACAAGAAAAGGAGGAGACAGAAGAGTGATGGAGGGAGAGAGAGAAAGAGAAGAGGAGTAGAGAGAAGAGTGATGGAGGAGGAGAGAAAGAGAAAGGAGGAAACAGAAGGAGTGGAGGGAGAGAGAGAAGAGAAAGGAGGAGAGAGAGTGATGGAGGGAGAGAGAGAAGAGAATGGAGGAGACAGAAGAGTGATGGAGGGAGAGAGAGAAAGAGAAAGGAGGAGAGAGAAGAGTGATGGAGGGAGAGAGAGAAAGAAAAGGAGGAGACAGAAGAGTGAGAGTGGAGAGAGAGAATAGTAGAGTGAGAGAGGAAGGGAGAAGAGTGATGGAGGAGAGAGAGAAGAGAAAGGGGAGAGAGAAGAGAGAGAAGAAGAAGAGAGTGATGGAGGAGAGAGAGAAAGAGAAAAGGAGGAGACAGAAGAGTGATGGGGGAGAGAGAGAAAGAAAAAGGAGGAGACAGAAGAGTGATGGAGGGAGGAGAAAGAGAAAAGGAGGAGACAGAAGAGTGATGGAGGAGAGAGAGAAGAAAAGGAGGGACAGAAGAGTGATGGAGGGAGAGAGAGAAAGAGAAAAGGAGGAGAGAGAAGAGTGATGGAGGGAGAGAGAAAGAAAAAGGAGGAGACAGAAGAGTGATGGTGAGAGAGAGAAAGAGAGAAGGGATGAGACAGAAGAGTGATGGAGGGAGAGAGAGAAGAGAGAGGAGGAGACAGAAGAGTGATGGAGGGAGAGAAAGAGAAAAGGAGGAGACAGAAGAGTGATGGAGGGAGAGAGAGAAAGAGAAAAGGAGGAGACAGAAGAGTGATGAGGGAGGGAGAGAAAGAGAAAAGGAGGAGACAGAGTGATGAGGGAGAGATGTGTTGTGCCAGATAACCTCTCTTTACATTTGACACTTTGAGAGTTTTGATCGCTGCTCCACCCTCTGCCGATCTGGAGAGAGCTGAGAGACTAGCACCATGCTTCTATAAAAACCCGCCCCCGTAC
>NW_028149859.1:0-3000 GCF_964638095.1 Poromitra crassiceps | reverse complement strand
CCTAGGACAATTAGGAGGGCACCTTCAGTCTCCTCCACCGAGACCTCCAGCCATATGTGGCCCAGTTCTATAGTGGGAGTTTTGATGGGCCTGTTGGCAGTGTGAGATGGTGCCCCTCCTCTGTGATGGAGTGGTTCTCCCCCGGCAGAGTTCCCGTGTCACACTGTGTCAGGGGCAGGGAGGACACGCCGAGGTGACCGCTCTACCTGACTCACCTTCCTCTGTCGGTCTCGTCAGATCAGATTCATATCATCTCAGCCACCTGAAAGCCTTGTTGCTTATGCCTCTGGCTAAGTAAGTATCTTTCCTCTGTCTCCTTGTTTTTACCACATGTGCAGCCTGCACAGCGCGTGGTCAAGAGAAGGCGTTTTGGGGTGAGTCAGCCATTCATTCATTCTTAATAGTTCAATGACGTTCGTCATGTCTTCGTAACAATTAGACAGTTTTTGTTTTCTTGTGTTCAGACATATAGGTTTATTAGATGTTGTTTTACCTTGACAGTTTCGGCGATAGCTCTCGCCTTCCTCAGAGACAGTCTACTGACAGCTGGGTATGACGTGTCAACCAGTCGTTTTTGGCACCCAGCCAGTCGTGTAAAAACGACTGGTTGACACGTCATACCCAGCTGTCAGTAGACTGCTTCTGAGGAAAGCGAGAGCTATCGCCGAAACTGTCAAGGTAAAACAACATCTAATAAACCTATATTATATGTCTGAACACAAGAAAACAAACTGTCATTCATTAATTCATTCAGTCAGGAATGGATAACGGTGATGATGTCATCAGTGATGATGTCATCAGTGCCAAACTTGGGCTGTTGAAACGGTGATGATGTCATCAGTGATGGTGTCATCAGTGATGTTGTCAGTGGCAAACTTGGGCTGTTGAAAGATGTAGTTTCCTCGAATGGGCTTGAGTGAGTTAGGGTTGAGAACGTGCAGAATGTAGGGAAACGGTGGATGGATGAATCTGGAAGGAGGCGGTAATGCAACCTAAAGGATGCCAAAGTTGCCATAAAACACCACAGAAGAAGAAGAATGGGCTCGAGTTGGATGAGGTCGCCTGGTTGCTGACACACGTGGTCCTGCGCCAAAGTTGTCCTTGTTATCTTTATTTTACTACTTGTTACTTTCTTCCACTCTTTGTGTGGACATTGACATTGTTTTGGTCATGACAGTGACACCTCTTGGTAAGTAAAGGTAATCACTATCTCATTTGGTCCCTTTTGATACAGTGAAACAGTCGTATTGACTTCATTAGCAAGCTTCCTGCATGCTTGTCTATTGGATTGAACACGGCACACCTGCCTCAGTGGAGGATGCAGTTGATAAAGTGGAAGATCTTTTCTGCCACCGAGCAGATCTCATATCTCAAAATGTGCTCATTCCCTCTTTTCTTGCCTCCAACTATGATGTCTTCATGAAAATTCAACACAACACTCTTGTAAAAAAGGAAATGACAGATACAATCTCTCATACCATAACAGCACAATTCTATTCGATCCAGTACTGTAATTACCAACACCACTGAGCTGAACTCCAACCTCCCTTCATAGGGGCTTCTGTTGCTGTGTGAGATTAGAGATTGTCCCCTCTGCTACCGGCCTGCATGGGCTTCAGGGCAACACGTTTCTATCTGCCTTCATAGATCTGAGATATTGAGCTTCAAAGTTTTCAGCATCCATTGAGTTAAATGGAGATGGGTCCTTTTGTTTTGGAAATTACAGACTAAAAAAAATATATATTTTCAAATAATAACACCACATTATGTCAACCTCTCATGTAATAGGTTCATGCAATTAACTCTTTTGACCACACACAAAAAGGTCAGACCTCAACCTTATAAATACCAAGGTCACATGTTCAGGCCAACATAATGTAACACATTCATCAGCACTATCATTTGATGAGCTTGTTACTCTCATAGCAAACACCAGATTCCAGGATCACTGAAGAATAACTCCAATAATAATAACACAACATAGAGATCATAGCAAAAACTTTCTTACGTGGGTGTGTGTGTGTGTGTGTGTGTGTGTGCGCGTGTGCTTGCCCAGCTCAATAGTGATTTTCTGCAACGAAAAGCTATATCTTATATGATTTTTTTTTATACTTCTGTACCCTCATCATTACATTCCCATATTATAGCAAGTGAAGTTTTAACGTAATTTCAGAAAGAGTCAATTTAATGTTCTCACTTACACATTTCCCTCTCTCCTTCAGGTGTTATGCATCTACCTGATTAAGGGGGCGTAGTAGGAGGTTTTGCTAATCCAATCATAGCTGGCTACATCCTTCCCATTCAGCCAATCACAGCTTTAGCGGCAACCTTTAAGAGCTGTTCCCTTCTCATATCTGCTGTCATTTCAGTGCTGCTGCAACCCTCCTCCACCCCATTCTCCTCCAGGTCGGAGATCTCCAGAAGCCTTCTTAGTTCACCACCACCAGGTCTAGACTCCACGGGGGGGATATTCTATTCTACTCACGGCTTCACTACCTCCTTCATAATCACCATGACGTCAGCATGACGTCTCAGAGTCGTGATGGAGTCTAATCGCTAAAGACTTTGAACTTTTCACGACCGTTGAACCATTGAACAATCATAATCTGTTATTCATAATCATGTAAATATATCATTGCTCATGTTAATAAATCAGTCATCAAAAGAATAGTGACTACTCTTCTGAAACCAGGAAGTTGCTCCTTGGAGCTGCTTTCAGGTTCTCTGTGCTGTGAGTAGGCTACATCGCTCTTGGCTGGCTGAATAGTTGTTCTATTAAGAAACCTGTCAGCAGCAGTAAATAGAGTGAAATGATTGATATTAGCTGGTTGGTTTAGCACAAACCTAATTGAACTGTGAGCATGCTGAGACACCAGACACCCCAGTTGAATAGGGTAAAAAGGCAGTGTTCTCTTTTCTCATACTCTGAGCCAGAAAGAAACTTTCCAGTTTTATTATGAAGGTTTTTCTACAGAGGGGTTTGTTCATATATCGTTCATA
>NW_028149861.1:0-3000 GCF_964638095.1 Poromitra crassiceps | reverse complement strand
AGCTCTGTCAAGGACCAGCTGTGCACACATCAGCCTCCATGCCCTGTGTGTGTGTGTGTGTGTGTGTGTGTGTGTGTGTGTGTGTGTGTGTGTGTGTGTGCGTGCGTGCGTGCGTGCGTGCGTGCGTGCGTGCGTGTGTGTGTGTGTGTGTGTGTGTGCAGTTCACCCAGATGGATGGATGGATATGGAAGGCAGAGAGACAGAGAGAGAGAGAGAAAGAGACAGACAGGGAAACAGAGAGGTGTGAAGACAGATAGATAGATAGATAGATAGATACCAATGGGGAGTGTGTACAGAAAGGGGAAGTTGGGAGACCGAAAGGTATTTGATCTGTGAAAAGAGAGACTCTCTGAAGTTGGGAGACTCTTTTTAGTCCTATCTGTTACCGTGTCAACACTTGACCGCCCCCGCCCCAGCCCTGCATCCCTCCAGACCTTCCAAATGCTCGTCCAGTGAAGGGGTGAAAGGTTGGCAGGTGCCTGAGGGAGCAGCCAGCAGACTGGCTCAGGTTTCTCAGGTCAAGCAGCAGCAGGGGTGGTGTTGGTGGGGGTGGCGGGGTGGGGGGGGGACAATATGGCTAGTGTCCAGAGCTGACGGACTGGTCAACGCAGACCAGCAGTCCAGCCTAATCAACTTCATCCATGTGGGCAATGCCCGACAGGCACGCCTGCCTGCCTGCGACGCCGGCCACAATCAGCTTTCAGGGAATTACCTAATACTCTACCCACCGCAAATCCATAAGCCTCCAATCCTTCACCTTTGACCTTTTCGATATATAAAGTCAAAGGTGGTCACAAATGTAAGGCCCTACGGTGCATTTGTATAATCATTATCTTCCATCACTGTCGACCACTGTGTTGTTACAGCTCCTGAAATAACTACATGTGGGTCATAATGAGTGAGGGATGCTGATTACATTATAATGCATAATAATAATTAATCAAATGATGTCATTTGTTTCAACACAGACAGCCTTCATTGTCATTAGATTTGATAGATACAGGACTAAAAACCCCTGTGATTTATCTGATCTTACAGAGCAACCTGACATCATCGGCCTGCATCACCCAAACCTAATCTGGTCGAACAACAGAGGGACGTGGACAACATAATGAGAGACTACGGGCCAATCTCCTGTAAGCAGTCAATGACGCTCAGATCCATCGTCCGCCGCTCTTAACGAGTTTTCGCACGTAATTGCATGCTCTTTTTTCGCCCACGTTTGGGCTTCTTTAATGCACGCTTCAGTTTCCCCAAAGCCCCTCATTATATCAGTAGTGAATCAATAACGTCTGCGGTCCCTGCGTCCAAATCGATGTGGACTCGCGGAAAAGAGAGACAGATAATCTGTAGCAGCACCCTATTATTGGGTGCGCCTGATTGTGCGCAGCCAGCGAGAAATCAGATTAAATTAGCTATAGCTACTATACGACTACATCCTCTGACCCGGGCCCAGGCACGGGATCTATCAACGGAAAGCGACCTAGTCAGCAGACAAGACTAACAGTACACAGAGTTCCCCCTCCTCCTCCTCCTCCTCCTCCTCCCTCCCCCATTACACACCCATTATCTAAACGGAAGATGCAATCAGTTTATTCCAGTCTAGACATGTTAGTCCTACATCATCTGCCGCTTGCTGGGTACACTGACCCACATTCACCATTTTTAATCAATACCTCCAAAGGTCCCGTCCTCGGACTCGCCTATCTGATGCTGGAGGAAATTGCACAGTCCAATTTAAAATAACCCGGGGGGGGGGGGGGTTGTACTTTCATAACCATACGCCAATTACTTCCACTGTCAATAAGGGTAATGCTACAGGACATTGTGTTCTAGGGCGAGAGGAGAGGAGAGGGCATATAGACAGAGGGAGGAGGGAGGAGGGAGGAGGGAGACATCGTCAAGCTTACGCACGTTGCTCACTGTTAATGGCTGTTACACTGACGAGAGAAGCATTGGATCAGACACACACAGTAGTAGGCCGTGGATGCGGTTGGACGGCGTCGCGGTATGGGGGGGCAGAATTATACACCGCTGAAAAGAATCGGTAATGACGTCTTATAAAGGTCAACCAAACAAAGCGGTAGTAATAGTGGGACAAAGACGGTCCATGTGATGAGATTCATTAGGACAGCATGGAGAGAGAGGGAGAGAGAGAGAGAGAGAGTGTGTGTGTGTGAGAGAGAGAGAGAGAGAGAGAGAGAGTGTGTGTGTGAGAGAGAGAGAGAGAAAGAGAGAGAGAGGAGAGCAGGGGATGAGGGGAGCACATTCCTCCTCAGCCGTCACAGCAGTGGCTGAAGCAGGTGTGTGTTTTCACTCGGGGGCCACCGGGGGCAAGACAAGTGGCATTCTCACATGGCTCAGGCCGGTCACACTTGACCACACTCTGACCTCACACCCACTCGGTGGGGCCGAGGACTTCATCAAGTGGGCCCTATAAGCACCGCGGGGGTCCCACAACCATTATGTCAACCCTTTCACACAGACTCCCGCTGTCCCCAGACGATCTTGGCTGACTGAGGGATATTTGTGAACAGTCTGCGTATCAGTGTAGAAACATTCAGGAGCGCCGCAAGGGATTCTGGGCCGCCTGCCTGACAAGTTGCTCCCCACCCTGATCGCAGCGGAGTTACTACATCGCCTGTCTGTCTGAAGGGGCCGCTTCTTCCCGACTATCCGTCCCTGGAACCTGGATGTGGTGACACACTGTTAGTCATCCCATCATGGGTACAAACACATACTGTATATATTCACACACACACACACACACACACACACACACACACACACACACACACACACATATATACACACACGCACACACGCACACACACACACACACATGCGCGCACACACACACACACACACACACACACACACACACACACACACACACACACACACACCATGGCAGTGTAACACACGGCTAAGGTCTCCAGCTCAGGAAACAGAGGGTTCCTGTTTTTGAGCCTGAACACTATTGTTATCTTAACCAGCATT
>NW_028149862.1:0-3000 GCF_964638095.1 Poromitra crassiceps | reverse complement strand
ACAGCATTGCCTGTAAACAGCACAAGATGACATCACTGTTCAAGTCTGCAGGGCAGAGGAGCAGCTTACTGGAAGCCTCTTTTCAAACTCATACTTAGAATCACAGCGGCGGTTGCTCCACATCAAAGTGCTATTGTGTGTGTGTGTGTGTGTGTGTGTGTGTGTGTGTGTGTGTGTGTGTGTGTGTGTGTGTGTGTGCATGCATGCGTGTATGTGTGAATGTGTGTGTGTGTGTGTGTGTGTGCGTGCGTGTGTGCATGCGTGTATGTGTGAATGTGTGTGTGTGTGTGCGTGCGTGTGCATGCGTGTATGTGTGAATGTGTGTGTGTGTGTGTGTGCGCGTGCGTGCGTGCGTGCATGTGTGTGCGTGCGTGCGTGCGTGTGTGTGTGTGAGAATGTCACAGTCCAGTTCAGTCGTCTGAATGGACAGTCTGTCTGGCTTCGCCTGCCAAATACTCACCCTTAGCCATTTGAACCCGCCAACCCTGCTTGCCAAAAAGCGAGCCTGTTGAGTTTGGTCTTTTTTAAATGGCTGTGTGTGTGTGTGTGTGTGTGTGTGTGTGTGTGTGTGTGTGTGTGCCGTATGTTCAATAACTAGCGGACCACGACGTAACTGTTCACGTTTTATTTTCATGCTGTCACTGACTCCTTTTAAACAACAACACTACGACACTTTCCGGCAGCTGTCGTAAAGCTGCCCGGCTGTCTTAAAGGCACAGCTACAACTGGTGTGACGCATACACAACTGTGCGTATGCGTGTGCGTGTGCGTGTATGTGTGCGTATGCGTGTGCGTGTACGTGTGCGCACGTGTGTGTGTGTGAAAAGAAGCTCTGTTCTTTTTATATATGCACTGTTTACATATCCATAGAAGAAGATATTCTGGGGGTTTTGAAAAAAACAATTTGATTAAAAAAAAACTCTGGCGGTGGCTGCATGGTGACTTTAAAATAATACTCTGGCAGGGAAAGAGTTAATATAAAATGAATGGAAAGCTGTTGGTCTTTGTTTACTATTAGAGAGTTACTCATTCAATTACCATGAAAACACACACACACACACACACACACACGCGCGCACGCACGCACGCACGCATGCACGCGCACACACACACACACACACACACACACACACACACACACACACACACACACACACACACACAGATCCTTTCTGTGTTAAGAGTGTCACTCTCAGCTCCTTCCTGTAGACCCCACTTTCACAACGACCTCACTTCCTGCCGGGCCTGGGAATCAGGAAGTGGCTGTTCCTCTGGGGAGGGGAGGAGAAAGAGAGAGAGGACAGAAGGAAGGACAGAGGGAGAAAGGAGACGGGAAGGATAGAGCCAATGAAGGAAATAAGGAGCGAAGGAGGAGAAAGGGAAGGAAAGAGAGAAGGAGAGGGGGAGGAAAGATGAGAGGAATGGAGGGAAGAGAGAGAAAGAGAGGGAGGAGGGGAGAGGTGGAGAGAGATGGGAAAAGAGTGGTGAGAAATAGGGATCTGTGTGATGCAATAAGAACTGGAGAGAGAGATTGAGAGAGAGAGTGAGAGAGAGAGAGAGAGAGAGTGGGAGAGAGGGAGAGAGAGAGAGAGAGAGAGAGAGAGAGTGGGAGAGAGGGAGAGAGGGAGAGAGAGAGAGAGAGAGAGAGAGAGGGAGAGAGAGAGACAGCTGGTGGGTGGTTTCTATTTTCTTCCTCTGAGGAAAAACAGAATACTTTCTGTTTCTGAGCAGCTCAGTTTGTTAAACACAGGGATGAAAAGACACCCACACACACACACACACACACACACACACACACACACACACACACACACACAACCACACACACACAACCACACACACACACACACACACACACACACACAACCAGGTTGACACCTATTGACATTGTTGATTGCTATTTTTTTTTAGCTATAATGTTACAGTATGTAAGAATGTATACAATGTTTATTACAAGTATTTTGTATTTGTCACTTTTGCTACCACTTGTACTGTTTGCTTTGGCAAAACTGTAATGATTCAATATGGCCGTGCCATTAACGCCTCTTTGATTGAAGGTTATCATGCAGAACCCAGATTCGCGTTTCCATAAACCTTTAACCACAGACCTTATTTTATGCATTTAAGTAAAACCCCCATGTTAAATCCCATAGACTTTTCCACTGAAGAACCCGGAAGTATACTGCGGCTCTCTATATAGAGTTTGACCATTTGGAGAGTTTTGTGTGTGTAACAAGATTGTTATGGCATGTATAATTACACTAAATCTATTTTCTATCTCTGTTATTTATGTTATTTGAATCTATATACCTGGCAGTTTCTTTCTATTTCCCTGCTGTCTAGTAATGTAACTCCTCCTTCCCAGTGCCTCTTTCCTGTTTCCTGTTTACGCCCCACCTCTTCCTCTTTAATCTGTTTTCTGTTGGGAGAGGTGGGTAGAATTTCTGCTCTATAATATATCACATTCCATCCTATAATCTCTGATAACTTTCATTTATATTTTTGTTAGTCTCACCTTTATGATGTATGGATGCGTCTGTTACATGGTAGATTTCAGTGTATCGATCCTTGTATAAGTGTAAGTGTAATGGTGACTCTCTTTAATCTGTTTCCTGTTGGAGAGGATTGTGGTGGGGAGACGTGGAGAGTGGAGATTTATTTTGTTTATTTTTCTGTCTTGTCAGCAATACACGGATGACAAAGATATTCCGGTTGTCTCGGTCCTTCATTCAATCACAAACACATCGCAGAAGCTCACCGGTTACATGTGCAGCGTTTGGAGAAATATGTAATTTTTTTAATTTAGTGCGGAAAGAGTTAAAATATACAGACAGTTAGCAAAGGTGTTACTGGTTCAGATTAATTGTTTTGACACCTGGATCAATTAGTTTGGGGAAATGTGTCAAATCAAAAACCGTTGTTGTTGTTGTTCTGCCTATAGTGAGTGCCTAGAGTGCTGCGAGCATGACGTTATTGTAGGCTAACCCGGAAGTTAGCATT
>NW_028149863.1:0-3000 GCF_964638095.1 Poromitra crassiceps | reverse complement strand
CCTTTTATTGCGTCCCATATGAATCTCAAATCATCCACTAAGGAGCTGGTTAATTTTGATGAATTCGGATAACTCACCAGCTAGTGGCACGTTTAGGTGGTGCACCACGAAAAATAAAATGCATCTATAACCATGGCCCTGCTTTAGCACTTCACACAAACACACCAAAACTAAATGTGATAAAAGCAAACAAACAACCAGTCCTCCAACCCTGATTAGAAACTAATTAAAAAACAAATACTGGTAATAGTGATAAGATTGCATAGATTATATATATTTCTATAATAATAGTCACAATATTCTACAGGGCTCAACCTCATCCATAGTCGTCACTACGGTCCAAACCAATAAAGCATATATCAGATTTCACACAGAATTTAAATACAAAGCTATCAGGAGGAGATGAATAGTTATAAGGCCCAGAATGTCAGGGTCTCCATATTTCATCTGAAAGGAGACAATTAGTGTCATGAAACATCTCCAGAACCTTTCTTAAACCAAATGGGGATTGACAACATGGGTGGGTTCTGAGATGTGTTGGAGGGGAGGGGAGGGGAGGGAAGGGGGGTGGGTTTCTCAGGAAGCTAGTTTCTGGTTGTAAAGTTTCATGTGGCAATGATTATCCTAGAGGTCACAATATAATTTTTTTGAAAAATGGTCTCACTAACTGTACAATGAAATGGCTACTATGGGGACTAACATCCTCATACATGAATACAATTGAGCTAATTGAATCCACAAGAGTCTCTTCAGTCATACCCAATTTATGCAAATACCAAAACTGTTTAGGGACCCCGGTGTGCCGACATATTCAAATAGACGAGGTGAAAATAACATTTAGACTGCGTGCCAAAAAGAAATGCACCATTTTAGCCAAAGACTGCGCAGGATTAGCATAAAGCGGCCATGTCTGTAAAGGGGAGATTTATTGAGGTGAGAGCTCAAGGGGGACCCCATGGCAGTTTTTCCCTCGCCAAAACCTAGCTTAACTTTAGTCCCCTTCCAGATGAGACATCATGGCAATGGCCCGATCTTCTAGTTTCATATGATATCAGTATCTTCACTCTGGCTTTAAAACTGAGCTCTCTACAGCCTCTGAAAGACAGTCATTTGGCGTCCACGAGGAGTAGAAGAGGACTTATTCAAGGGTTGTTGTAGGCACTCCCCCCCCACACACACACACACAAGCTGCCTATGTTTGACCATACCCCCTTGTAAAAAGGCCTGAGCGTCATTAAGTTGGGGAAATATGAGGTTTGTTTGTTTGTTTGTTTTTGGGGGGGGGGGGGGGGGTAATTTTAGCCTTTATTTGATAGGACAGTATGTAGATAGGAAATTAGCAGGGACATGCAGCAAATGACCACAGGTCGGATTCGAACCCGAGTGATTATCAGCTTTGCAGCATAGATGAAATCTCTGATGTTCTTTCTCCATAGATTTGATCTCAAGTCGTGGTATATTCCCCTGTTTGTTTCATGAGAGCTGCACTCAGGTCGGAGAGCATGCTGATTTTCCTTCCCATAGTCAGGACTCAGGAGGATGTTCTTCTGAGGCTCCTCGGATGCTGGTTCTTCTCAGCTCAAAGCTGTGTAGGTGGAACGACACACAGTGTGTCCTTCCTGAAGAGCTCAAGGAGTAGTTCATAGAGACACTGCAAAACACGGCATCATTCAGAAGCCACGCCCAAGACGGGGGAAAATACAAGGAAGCACTGCCTGACGACTGCAGCTAGCAAAACAAACCAAGATTCAAGATTTTTATTGTCACTCCATGGTACAAGTATCACGTGTGAAATTCTTGTGCTGTGGACTCCGTTTACAACATAGTACAAATATAACAGGGCATATGAGTGCAAAAACAACAAGAGACACAACAAGCAATAAGGCAGTATAGTGATAAGACAAGTCAGAGACAGTGGCATATTCACTGCACATAGTCATGAGCATACTTTAGACGTGCTTAAACATTTTAAATTCGGCGTATTTGACATACAGGTGCAAATAGCATATTCTTTATTAAATATACAATTAAACTCGGCGTTCTAAATTCGGCGTATTTGACATACAGGTGCAGATAGCATATTCCTTATTAAACATACAGTTAAACATTAGACATACGTAATGGTAGCAGCTACAGTGCGGTACAGTACGGCTACTACACTATTTGTGTATGTTAAGGAGTCTCGTGGCCTGCGGGAAACCGCGGCTAACCGGGGCGAACGGAGGAACTCTCGTCGGATAGAAATAGTTTTGCGGGGTTTTACAGGGATTTGGACAGTTTTCTTTTTAGATAATGTCAAAAGATTATTTCAGTACACTTCCTCCAACGGAGAGGGAAAGGTACATCGAGAAAATGAACTCAGTTGGCCTGGAGCAGTGTCCCTTTTCATTGCCCAAACAACGCTGGATAAACGATCCCACACAGTGGCCTGAAGTGAAATACTATGACATGAGCTTTTAGGCATGTTTATTTTTATTTTTTTATTTTTTATATATTTTCCCCCCCGATTTTTTATCCCATTTTTATCCCCCTTTAGTGCTAATTTAATTTATTTATCCTGGTTGCTACTCCACCCTCTGCCGATCTGGGGAGAGCCGAAACTGGCTCCATGCTTCCTCCGAGACATGGGCAGTTAGCCAGCTGCTTCTTTTCACCTGACAGGGGAAGCTTCACCGGTAGGACATAGCACGTGGGAGGATCACGCTATTCCAACCAGTTCCCCTCCCTCCGAACAGGCGCCCTTAACGACCAGAGGAGGAACCACATTAGCAACCAGGATATTGCATGTTTTGGTGAAGGGGGTTCCTATATGAAGGAAACCCCCGGGAGGCACGGGGAGAACATGCAAACTCCACACAGAAAGGCCCTTTTGACGACCCCACCCGGGCGGTGGGCACTCGAGGACATGCGGACGGGCACGCATTCCTTCAGCGTTCACAGCGTCCCAGGTGGGAATCGAACCCAGGACCTTCGAGCTGTGAGGCGACAGCGCTTACCACT
>NW_028149864.1:0-3000 GCF_964638095.1 Poromitra crassiceps | reverse complement strand
CTACAGTCAATGGGAGGGACTTCCTGGCTAAGCCTACAAAAATACGTCATCTCTACGGTACTCTATTAATATTTATTATTTTTTTTACAGGGAAAAGGATGTCACTGGAGGGTCGTTGTCTGGATCCCCGGTGCGAGCCATGCAACGACAATGAGTATCAGGACGCCTACACGAAAGAGACCAAATGTAAACTACAACCATACTGCGACCAAAGTGAGACACTGTGAAAATGTCAACAAAACCATTAACGCCGATCGACTTCTGTTTGAGTTAGAACGTCGTCTTACAACTTGTGTCCCTTCTTCTTCTTACAGATCTAAACATGGAGTTTGTGGTCCCAAGGGAAGACAAAACACATCGGAGCCCCTGCAGGTGTAAGCAGGGATTCCACTGCTCCAGTGCAGAATGCCTCACCTGTGTAGCGCACACCGAGTGCGGACCGGGAGAAGGGGTGAAGTCCAAAGGCAGTCCCACCCATGACACGGTGTGTGAAGAATGCCTTGAAGGCACCTATTCCAATGGGACCTCAGAGAACGAGGCTTGCATGAAGTGGACAGTGTGAGTATTCACCTTATCATTTGCCCATATCAGGACGCTTCCCCATAACGTCATTTTTTAATCGTCTTTCCGTTTTAGACCCGGAAGTAGATTCCTCCCACCTTTATCATTTTTAGACTTGCCAAAAAGCTGTTTTCAAGCCAAAAAAAACAAACGGTTATAAAGTTTTAATACCTTTTCGGATGAGAACGTAACATTCCAAAATATGTGACCAGTCTATCAGAATAACGCCTATTTGGGCATTTTTTTTAACGATCAGCGAGGAGCGCTGGCTGTGTGACCAGTCGGACTAGCTGTTAGCTAGTATCTGTCAACCCCTACTGTAGGCTACTGGCAGTGAGAAAACACTGTCGACGTGCTTTTGTAACTAATGTTAAATGCAGACCGGGTAACAGCCATCGGCTCCTCGCAGCAGTAACGCTATGAGCATGTCTGAAGTTGGCCGCAGTGTAGCTGCTGAATGTTGCCAAACTTCATTCATAGTTTACAGTTTATCGATGTTTACCGGCCGGGCTAACGCTGAACCGGAAGAACAAATACCAGAGCTGTATAATAGAAGAGTTCTGACATCTCCATTCACTCCAATGGACCAGTTTTTTTCCAGGAAGTAGAAAGTGGAACTCTTCAGTAAAAAAAGCAGCACTGTCGAGTTGCATAAAAATAGACAGTGTTGTACTTTGAAAGGGTTTTTCATCCCTTGAAATGAATCAAATTGTACATTATCTGCTTTATTTTAGCATGCAAAAGTAGCGCGAGACCCATTCCTGGCTGTTCATTGGCTAATGATTCTTGCATTTTGGTCCTCCGCTGACGCCACTCTCTTACTAGAGGACACTAACAAATACAATTGCGTCTTACACGGAAGAGAAAAAGTGGGCGTGGCAACATAAGGTGCATAGGACACCCAATAAAAACATGGGATCATACTTTAATATTTCAGCAAGAAATTCCTCCATGAACTCTACTTTTATACAGTAGTTGAATGATTCTTTAGCAGCCTGGTTGCTGCTACACTTCCCATTCATTTAACATGAGTCTTAAGCTGTTTTCACACATACAGACAGGGAAATTACCTGTAAATCAAGACTGGCTATTTCCCGGAATTTCCCCTTCACACCTGAGGGATCACATGTGTAAAAACAGCAGCGAAAGTACCTGTATTTGAGGGGGGTTGGGGGGGGGGGGGGGGTGGGGCTGCAGAGCGGGTGGGGAGTGATGCGTGCACTTGGATGGGGAATCGTCCTTATTGGGGGGGGGGGTGCAAAACTCCGATGGTCAAATAAGTTAACTTGTCACACAATAAATCACACTCGTTTGACTTAAGAGGGCATGTATGTTGTATCCTTCACATTCGCTAACCAGTCTTTGAACTGAAATCTTTGAAGAAGTAGGGATCCCTGTCTGAGAGAAATAGCCTGGCTGGTTCGATGTTTATCCATTCACCTGCATCGCGTTGAAGCACTTTTTACAGCCTGGCTTCGTTTGATGTGTCCAGGGGCTTGCCTTCGCTGTCGGCAACGTAAGCAAAATACTTCCACATTTCGCTTCGTGCATCTGCTTTCTCTACAAGCGTTGGGCGGCTTGCAAGACTCTCAGAACAAGCCGCTGCCATTTTGGCTGTGTCTGTCGGGCTGCTGACTGAGGAGGACTGAAGGACTGGCCAGAGAGCGAGCAGAGAGGGGAGGGGGGGAAATCGGCACGCCCACACATGAAGCAGACATACCGCTCTTATGACAACAAGGTTAGAAGTGATGAAATGTCCGCGATGACGGGGGCGCGCTTATACCGGAAAACAACTTTCACACATGAAGGCATTACACCGCTTTCTGGTCATTTCCCGGTATAAAGCGCATGTGTGAAAACGGCTGTAGTAAAATCACATGAAAAAAGTAAGAACTATCCTGTAATACTGTAAACATTGCTTTTGACATAGATGTTTCAATGTCTGACATCTTTGCAGTTGCGAGGATGGAGCCGTGCAAGTTAAAAGGGGGACACCCACTTCTGACACCGAATGTGCTGGTAAGTAAGTACTGTAGATGGTGGTCTGTTGCGGTTTGTTTTCTTCTTCCTTTTCTGTTCTTCTCATACTCAGTTTGAGCTTTTCTCCGTCTTGAACCGAAACCATGTGTAGGCGTGTGGTGTGACTGTCAGTTGTAATCTCAGTCTGCCTCTGCGGTTTCAGTGGGATAGACAGCTTTCACCTAAGTACAGTTTTACTGTGTGTGTGTGTGTGTGTGTGTGTGTGTGTGTGTGTGTGTGTGTGTGTGTGTGTGTGTGTAAAAACCGCACTGTGTTGTAGTGATGAAAGAATTACCTTTAGTTTTAAACAGTAAGGATGGCCCCTAAGAAAGGCATTGAAACCCTTCTCTCCAGAGACATGTCTCAAAGCCCACCCCCCCACATTAACATTTTATTTACAACTGTGTAACTGTACGTTTT
>NW_028149865.1:0-3000 GCF_964638095.1 Poromitra crassiceps | reverse complement strand
CCGGAAATCTAGTAGGATCTCCTCAGCCCATAAAGGAGCATGTGATCTTTAAATGTAGTAGGAACTAAAACTACACAGACCAAAAAACTAAAATCTGTCTTCCTCTTCTTACAGATGTTGGCTCTTCCTCGGTGTGCTGTCGACCTGCGGTGTTTCCCAGAACGCCACAGTTCTTGTGACTTACCCGCTGACCCCTAACCCCTCCACCACCCAATCACACCCGGCCAGCTCCCGCCCCTCCACCAATCAACACAACTTGCTCAGAGGTGTCATGACAAGCGCATCCCTTCAAAGACTTGGAGGTCCGCTACTCTGAGGAAGCTGAAGAAGAAGAAGAAGAAGAGGATTGAAGAAGACGAGAAGGAGAGAGGAGTTTTTAATGAATGCTGCAGCCTGTTTTTAGGCCAAGTTTGAGCCTCAGAGGAGTGTGGCCGCTTTCCAGTGTGTCTGGTTTACAAAACGGAGGATTACTCTCAAGCGCCTGCAGCCTGGACAGAGTGGATGTAATGTAATGTGACAAACGAAAAACAAAAACCGAACAACAACAACGCAGGCGTCCGTTTTTCCAAACTCTCCTCCGGGGACCACGCAACATGGCGGCTCACAGGAGGTGACGTGCCGCTCGTCCTGCCATGTAGCCGTGGCAACACGTGGTAAACCCTCCAGAGACCTCTCTCCAAAGTGCCCGCGCTCACTCAGTCGGCCATCTTTAAACAAGCCCAGACCCCCCGGTGGATGTACGCAAACAAACAAACAAACAAACAAACAAACAAACACAGGCTATATTCACACCGGAGCAGCTGAGTGAGTAGCCCCAAAGTGCTACCTTGGTTATTACAGTACTGTCCCCGGCAGCTTCCTACGTTCCTCTTTCATCTTTGTATTCTGACTAATCATCTTTGTAATTAATGGCGACGGCGGCGTGAAATCTTAAGCCCCCCCCCCCCCATCCCGTCCCTCCCCTCCACTCCACCCCCCCCTCCTCGCCGCCAGAGACACCTGAAACCAATTACCCACAGCAGATCCAGATGGAGATGAAACACAGGAAGAGGGAGAGAGAGATTAGATAGAAACACAGAGAGAGAGAGAGAGAGAGAGAGAGAGATAGATAGACAGAGATAGATAGGAAAAGCTTTGAGGAGAGTGATCGCTCTCTGAAAGGCTTGGAGAGAAAATAGACAGCGGGGGTAGAGACAGTGGGGGTAGAGACAGCGGGGGTAGAGACAGCGGCAGTAGGGGGTGCGGGGGTAGGGGGTGCGGGGGCAAGCCCCGGAAATCCCGACATTTTGCCAAAGCCTTTTCTGGCGTGTTTGGGCCAGAGTTAATCTGCGGGAGGGCGTGGCCGCGGGTCGAGGGAGAGAGGGATCCGGATGGCAACAGGCAAGCCGAGATAATGAGCAGCCTCTCTGTGAGTCAGCAGGTAAACAGGCTGTAAGAACCCCGGTGTCTTGACTGACAGGTAGCCTCTCAGCAGGTAAACAGGCTGTAAGAACCCGGTGTCTTGACTGACAGGTAGCCTCTCTCTGTGAGTCAGCAGGTAAACAGGCTGTACGACCCTGGTGACTGACAGGTAGCCTCTCAGCAGGTAAACAGGCTGTAAGACCCCGGTGTCTTGACTGACAGGTAGCCTCTCTGTGAGTCAGCAGGTAAATAGGCTGTAAGAACCCGGTGTCTTGACTGACAGGTAGCCTCTGTGTGAGTCAGCAGGTAAACAGGCTGTAAGAACCCGGTGTCTTGACTGACAGGTAGCCTCTCAGCAGGTAAACAGGCTGTAAGACCCCGGTGTCTTGACTGACAGGTAGCCTCTCTCTGTGAGTCAGCAGGTAAACAGGCTGTAAGACCCTGGTGTCTTGACTGACAGGTAGCCTCTGTGTGAGTCAGCATGTAAACAGGCTGTAAGAACCCGGTGTCTTGACTGACAGGTAGCCTCTCAGCAGGTAAACAGGCTGTAAGAACCCGGTGTCTTGACTGACAGGTAGCCTCTCTCTGTGAGTCAGCAGGTAAACAGGCTGTACGACCCTGGTGACTGACAGGTAGCCTCTCAGCAGGTAAACAGGCTGTAAGACCCCGGTGTCTTGACTGACAGGTAGCCTCTCTGTGAGTCAGCAGGTAAACAGGCTGTAAGAACCCGGTGTCTTGACTGACAGGTAGCCTCTGTGTGAGTCAGCAGGTAAACAGGCTGTAAGAACCCGGTGTCTTGACTGACAGGTAGCCTCTCAGCAGGTAAACAGGCTGTAAGACCCCGGTGTCTTGACTGACAGGTAGCCTCTCTCTGTGAGTCAGCAGGTAAACAGGCTGTAAGACCCTGGTGTCTTGACTGACAGGTAGCCTCTGTGTGAGTCAGCAGGTAAACAGGCTGTAAGAACCCGGTGTCTTGACTGACAGGTAGCCTCTCAGCAGGTAAACAGGCTGTAAGACCCCGGTGTCTTGACTGACAGGTAGCCTCTCTCTGTGAGTCAGCAGGTAAACAGGCTGTAAGACCCCGGTGTCTTGACTGACAGGTAGCCTCTCTCTGTGAGTCAGCAGGGTAAACAGGCTGTAAGACCCTGGTGTCTTGACTGACAGGTAGCCTCTGTGTGAGTCAGCAGGTAAACAGGCTGTAAGAACCCGGTGTCTTGACTGACAGGTAGCCTCTCAGCAGGTAAACAGGCTGTAAGACCCCGGTGTCTTGACTGACAGGTAGCCTCTCTCTGTGAGTCAGCAGGTAAACAGGCTGTAAGACCCTGGTGTCTTGACTGACAGGTAGCCTCTGTGTGAGTCAGCAGGTAAACAGGCTGTAAGACCCTGGTGTCTTGACTGACAGGTAGCCTCTCAGCAGGTAAACAGGCTGTAAGACCCCGGTGTCTTGACTGACAGGTAGCCTCTCAGCAGGTAAACAGGCTGTAAGAACCCGGTGTCTTGACTGACAGGTAGCCTCTCTCTGTGAGTCAGCAGGTAAACAGGCTGTAAGAACCCGGTGTCTTGCCTGACAGGTAGCCTCTCAGCAGGTAAACAGGCTGT
>NW_028149866.1:0-3000 GCF_964638095.1 Poromitra crassiceps | reverse complement strand
CAATGTGGCCCCCTGAACAATTTAGTTGAATAGCCCTGGCCTATGGTGTCATATTTCGGGATGTCTAGTCACCTTATAGAGAGCCAAAGTGAACGTCACTTCCTGCTTCAGCATTTTACCAGAGATTTTCATCCGCCATTTATTTTCCCATAGACATTTTGTAAAATGGTTCTAAAAATAGTTTTACATGTTGGAACCAAACGGTTCAGCTATATTTAGAAACAGGAGAGAACGTTTCAGACACAAAAAAAAGACACTGAGAAAATATTTCCCAAGAAAAACGTGTACAACAGTTTCATTGGCATCACAGAAAGGACAGTGGCTACCCACCCCTGGAGTAACCCGTGCAAAAAAAAACTATTGGTCACCAGGGCGCCATGAAGGACCCTCCACTGTAGATCAGCAGACCTTTTGGGGAGAGGAAGCTTGTAGAGCACTCTCCACCTAAACTTTACAGGGCTCTGGTCCTCTATGACATCCTCCCTGTTGTAGAGTTCAGCCTACTCACATGGGTCTCTTGTAGGCATGAACCTGGCTCAGTTCTTGAAGCTCACGTTGTTGCAGGCACACTGGCTAGAGTGTGATGGAGGTCCCTTCCTCCCATAACCCGCTGGCCAACTGGGTGTAGACCAGCACCTCCTAAGTTGTCTTGGGCTGAAGCCTGCCTTGAATTCCTCTTCCATTCATCCTGGTTGTCCCCTTCCTCAATCCGGGATATCGAAGCCATAAACCAGAACACTGAATTGCTGGTCCTGGTGCGTGTACTAATTATAGCCACTGCCGATGATGTCACACATCCTATTGTGATGTCATCGGAGATGGTGACATTCCCATTGTGATGGCATCGGTGATGATGTCATACTTGACTATGACATCATCGGCAAGAGCATCACCTCTCACATGATGTCACAGGCAGCAATGTGAGGCAGTGATGATGTCATTGCCGAAGTGTCATCCGGAAACAGCTTCCAGGGACCTAGCCGGACCCAGAAGGCCAGAATCTGCGCTGGGGGCCGGCCGGCAGAAACACAGCAATGTCCCAGCAGCCTCCGGCCAGGCCCCCTCCTCATGCAGTTCCTCCCTGCAGCAACCCAGTCATTTGCAAGAGCCCGTTCTCTGCCCAATAGGCCTTCGTTGTTGGAGAGCCTGCTCTCTCCACTGACCCCTCTACCCCAGTGCAACCACACTGCCTACACTGTCTATATACCGTCACTCTGCCAATAAGGCTTATTATGCTAAATCAACTTGGACTCTGGGCGGTAAAAGGAAGACAGGCGGCAATTAGAGTCAGGCGGTTATTTTCATTTTGACATAATTGAGCCAGGCGATTTTTATTTTTGAACAGAAATGCCTGCTCAGCAAAAACAGAAAGTATCAAATTGCTTATTTAAACCAGTGAGATAGTACTTAGTACACTGCACAAGAGGGTAGGTACAGGCAGTTTTGAACATGCCTAGTATTGTACAACGGACTGGAGTGAACGAAAACAATTGATAGCCTTCATCTTCATCGTCATCATCATCATCATCCTCCAACTACGTTACGGTATCAGTTCATTGCTCTCCTCTTCTCCCTCTGCCAAACACAAATACCATATTTTAAACAAGTAACATTAGCCTACCGCTCACACATTCACTTGATGGTTTCAGAAAGAGAGGGAGAGAGAGAGGGAGGGAGAGACAGGGAAAGAGGGAGAGAGGGAGAGGGAGAGAGGGAGAGGGAGGGAGAGAGGGGGAGAGAGAGGAAGAGTGAGATGGAGAGAGAGAGAGGGAGAGGGAGGGAGAGAGAGAGGAAGAGTGAGATGGAGAGAGGGAGAGAGAGAGGGAGAGAGAGAGAGAGAGAGAGAGTGTGTGTGTGTGTGTGTGTGTGTGTGTGTGTGTGTGTGTGTGTGTGTGTGTGTGTGTGTGTGTATGTCATCCTGAGAGGGGGAGGGAGAGGCTAAAGAGAGAGATCAGTAATTGAACCAATTGCCCTCTATATGGCAGTGAAGTGTGGGGTCCTATCACACAGGTCAGAGAGGCCTTCCTGCAGCAGGTCAGAGCAGCAGTCAGCAGACTGCCCCCTGCTGTCAGAGAGGTCTTCCTGCAGCAGGTCAGAGCAGCAGTCAGCAGACTGCCCCCTGCTGTCAGAGAGGTCTTCCTGCAGCAGGTCAGAGCAGCAGTCAGCAGACTGCCCCCTGCTGTCAGAGAGGCTTTCCTGCAGCAGGTCAGAGCAGCAGTCAGCAGACTGCCCCCTGCTGTCAGAGAGGCCTTCCTGCAGCAGGACAGAGCAGCAGTCAGCAGACTGCCCCCTGCTGTCAGAGAGGCCTTCCTGCAGCAGGTCAGAGCAGCAGTCAGCAGACTGCCCCCTGCTGTCAGAGAGGTCTTCCTGCAGCAGGTCAGAGCAGCAGTCAGCAGACCCTGCTGTCAGAGAGGTCTTCCTGCAGCAGGTCAGAGCAGCAGTCAGCAGACTGCCCCTGCTGTCAGAGAGGTCTTCCTGCAGCAGGTCAGAGCAGCAGTCAGCAGACTGCCCCCTGCTGTCAGAGAGGTCTTCCTGCAGCAGGTCAGAGCAGCAGACTCATATCAGGGAAAAACATGTGATGAACTGATCAAACTCTGTTTAGGTGAAGAAGCACAATTGACAGACTGAGCTGCACAATATGTAGGCTAACACTCTGCCATGACATTAGAGGCAACAACAATGACTTAATGTGCCTATATATACTGTAGCCTATGTATTGTGACTGCTATCAATTGTATTTTATTAATGTTGTTTTGTTTGATCAATTCTTTATGCTTTGGCAATATTATACTTGAGACATTCATGCCAATAAAGTGAATTTGAATTTAAGAGAGGGAGAGAGACATTACCATCACCATCACCACCACCATTTAACTGTCTATCTACTACTATCACTATATATATATTCTATCTTATCACATTCCATTTAATTTTCTTTTGTCTTCCTCTTTGAATATCTTCAGATTTTGTGATTTATGTTACTGGGTAACAAAATGTCTT
>NW_028149867.1:0-3000 GCF_964638095.1 Poromitra crassiceps | reverse complement strand
GGCACGTGAAAATGACACAAAAACACAAGTACCTACGTCTATATTTATACAGCCAAAAGGAAAAGAAAATAGTTAGGATTAGCCCCAAAAAGTGAGTGCCAAAAAGTGATTGCCAAAAAACAAATGCTGTCCACAGCACAGCCTGTTAAAGTTGTATCACCCAGTTTATATAGGCTATGTCGCTATATATAATAACATATATGTATAGTAGTATTTTTTCTGATGTTTATATGTGTTCAGTATGTCTAATATCCTTGTTTAGGCCTATATTTGGAAACTAGACTATAAAACATGATTTACAGATGGCTTATGTAAAATATAGAAATTATCTCGTCTGCAATTATCCTTGTATCCTGTATTATTTGACCTGCTCTTTGCCTTAGATTATAACAATCCAGTCCTTTTGACCAGTTTAAATATCTGCAATCTGATTGCTATGACTTTTTGGCAGCTAATCAGTTATTGGCACAACAAGTGGACTGAAACCTGTCCCAGCATGCATCGGGCGGAGCCAGGGAAACACCCTGAACAGATTGCCAGTGCATCACAGGACTAACACAGAGAGAGCAGCCAATCACCCTCACGCCTACACAGAGAGACAGCCAATCACACTCACGCCTACACAGAGAGACAGCCAATCACACTCACGCCTACACAGAGAGACAGCCAATCACCCTCACGCCTACACAGAGAGACAGCCAATCACCCTCACACCTACACAGAGAGACAGCCAATCACCCTCACACCTACACAGAGAGACAGCCAATCACCCTCACACCTACACAGAGAGACAGCCAATCACACTCACGCCTACACAGAGAGACAGCCAATCACACTCACGCCTACAGGAAATGTAGTTTCCAATCCAGCTCATTTACAGTACAGTAGTCTTTGGACCGGAGGAACCGAAAGAACATGTAAACTCCACACAGAAAACCTTTCTTTATTCTAGTGTGTTTAGGTGTGCGTCTCGTGCGCGTGTGTGTTCTAGGTGTGTTTCTCTGAATGCATTTATTATTTTATTGTTGTTATTATTATTATTATTAATTATTATTAATGTGTATTATACGTTTATTCAATGTGTGTGATTTATATTATTATGTATTCATTAATTGTTTTCATGTGAAGCATATTGAATTGACCCTGTGTATGGAATATTCTATAAAAAAATAAAGTTGTTGCTGTGGGAGCTGCCATCTTTTTGATTTTGAGGTCAGGGTTGGTGAAGATGCCCCGACTTTTGAAGTAGGAAATCCCAGGTCAGGTGACGTCACAGTTGGCCTTCCCGACCTTTGACCTGGGAAAATCCAAGTCCAGTGCAACTGGAATGCAGCCTTAGGCTGGATCGATGGTAATTGTTTGTTGAAGCGTTGCCTAATTGTCTGACATGCACCTTTTCACAGGACTACCATTATCATACATGTCAGCAGTGGCTAGATAACTGCTAACAGTTGCATAGAAATGGCTATCTTATCAGGAGGCTATGCTTTGCCTTGGTGTAGTAGGCCTACTAGGCATATTGTTTCCACACCTCAGTGCACCTTATTAATAATCAACCCTCTTATTTGTGCTTTTCCCCGTCACTGCACTTCGTTCACTAATTGTGCGCAACTCATTTGAGAGCCTTGAACAGAGATCAGCTCATTAGTGCTGGAATCCACACTGGGACCCACGACCCATGGGGGTGCCCATACCCCCCCCCCCCCCCCACACACACACACACACACACACACATACACTCTTGCCGCATTCACGTGCTCCTCGGATATATCTGGATTTACCGTATTTACGAGTTTGTGAGCACAACACAAGTTGTGAGAACGGCCCCTTCAATGTCATATTTACCAGTGGGAATTTCGAAGCTACGCGAGTTTCCGACGTTGTGACGTTGCGTGAGGATTCGGGACTACAAACAATGGCGGGAAGTATGGAGTCTCGTGGCACCAATTGACTGTAAAAAGTTAGATAGATTTTGTTATTCTGTTCATAGTAGCTATCATTTATTTTTAGTAGTTGCACATCATGGTCTATGTAACTACCATAAATGACCCACTACTTGCTTTTAGTAAGAAAACACCAGCCACGAGAAAAACAAGCGTGCTTGTTTGTTGCTCTTTCCGACCAAGAGCACTTGAACGGGGTCCTGTCGTAAATTACCACGTCACCCCCGGTAAATCCGATATATCCGAGGAGCACTTGAATTGCAGCATCTCTCTCTCTCTCTCTCTCTCTCTCTCTCTCTCTCTCTCTCTCTCTCTCTCTCTCTCTCTCTCTCTCGCTCTCTCTCTCTCTCTCTCTCTCTCTCTCTCTCTCTCTCTCTCCTCTCTCTCTCTCTCTCTCTCTCTCTCTCTCTTCTCTCTCTCTCTCTCTCTCCTCTCTCTCTCTCTCTCTCTCCTCTCTCTCTCTCTCTCACTCTCTCTCTCTCTCTCTCTCTCTCTCTCTCTCTCTCTCTCTCTCTCTCTCTCACTCTCTCTCTCTCTCTCCTCTCTCTCTCTCTCTCTCTCTCTCTCTCTCTCCCTGACCATGCAGTCAGAGCAGCTCTCGTCCCGGCGGGAGGAGGTGCTGCAGCACACTGAGTGGGAGCAGTAACCACAGTAGTAACTCTCTCAACGCGCCCCGTGCCCACGAACAACACAGTGCACTCCCTTATATCATCTCCTTCCTTCACCCTGTGCGCAGACATGCTATGTTTGGCAAACGAGCAGGACACGAGCCACTAAACTTTTTCATTTCCTGGAGAGCGGAAACATTACTCTCAAGGAATTCCAGCTACGATGAGGACGCCGAGTCGAGACATAACTGCGTAGACATTATTGATTGCATTGCTCTCTCTCTCTCTCCATGCACTGTATCTATCTCTCTCTCCCCCTCTTTCTACTGCTCTGTCCGAAATGTGCTGCTTTGTTGGCGAAGAAAAGCAATCCTTGACCTCAGTAGGACACGCTTGTGTCAGTAAAATAAAAGCTCAAATAGAGTCAATAAATGCATTTTTAATTGGAT
>NW_028149868.1:0-3000 GCF_964638095.1 Poromitra crassiceps | reverse complement strand
CCTCCACAACTCAAAACAAACAACCATACAATAAATAAATGAATGACTAAATAAATAAATAAATAAATAAATAAATAAATAAATAAATACCACAATTATTTAAAATGACAATAATTTCACAAATGATCATAAATCAGATTTACAATTATACAAAATATCCTTTGTTGACCAGAATGTATCCAATGCATTACATTTTGAAAAGGTTCTTCTAATTATCGCCAGCGTAGTTTGCCTTTTTACTTTTTTCAGAAATGTGTGTGTGTGTGGAATGCAATATTTGTTGTTATCTCCACCAGGAGATCATGGGCTCTATCGTTGCAACGGCCTTAAACAGCGGTTAGCGCCAGGCGCAGCACAGATTAGTGGGCGTGGACCGGCGCACTCGATATTTTGGTGTCGGCGCTACACGCGGCCTTAAGCATTATAACCAAACCTTTTAAGCGTAAAATTATGCACAACCTGCTCATTGGTGAACTGCAGTTACTCAATGACATTCTTCCTTTCGAAGCTCCGATCCACTTGATCCATGTCCGGGTTTTGGCTGCATGCTGTCATCTCTTCATGCCAATTTCGATATCTCAGCACATCACAGATCATAGCCTGAATAAAACAATTCAACCTACAGCCAGGCAAATACAGATCTGTTCAGCAGGGCTGATGCGGTCTCCCTGTAGCCTACAATATAGAACGTTAACTATCGGTGACATTCCTGATAGCATCCATTTCCATGATCTTTATGTTGTAAACATAACTTTCACAATAGTGAACAAGCACCCCCAATCGGCTCATTCAGGGCAGGTAGTTTTATAACTTGTAGATGACCTGCTGCACAGGCTAAATGATGCATATAAATATAGCCTACATTATGTAAAGTCATTTCATAAATGTGTTTTTATTGTAAAAGTACATGTGAAGTAAGCAAAGTCTAATTGGAGCGGACATCACAGTAGAACCATGTTACGGCTGTCACTCATCTATATCACGTTAACTTTGCGAGGGATATATATACCACCTGGATTACATATATGTTTCACATAGGGTTGTGTTTTCATTTTTATGTTTTATTTTGGCCAATATTGAAATGTTCCAGAAGTGCATCTTGTGTTAATATACATATTATTTATATCTACCACTTAGCCTATTTAGGCTGATTTGGTTGATATTTCTTGTCGAAATGTATTAGCCTCAATGCATGCTGGGAGATTTCACATGTGTGGCTTTGGTCGGGGAGCGCACAGGTAGGATGATGCAACAACCTCTGAATGACAGGGGCTCAAAACTACGGTATAATAACTTTTTTTCATCGGTCATTGTGCCTGTCTGACGCGCGAGAGAGGGAGTGAGAGAGAGCGAGGGGGGGAGAGAGAGTGAGATGGCAGAGGAAAGCTCCGCGCAATTACGCACAGTAATATAACCGGCGCACTGAATAAGGCCTGGTTTTGAAAAGCGCTAAGCGCTAAATTAACGCCAGGGGGGAAGATATCGTTAGGCCGGTATTTAAGGCCGAAACGCCCATTCTGGCACTGCGCCACGCCTCTTTGGTGTAAAGCGCATTTCGGGGCCTAAAACCATGTTGCTATCTTCCCGAGGCAGGCGCAAGGCACGTTTTTTTGCATTGAACGCCAGTTTTAGCGCCTAAGGCCATTGATAGGGGGCCATGTGTTCTGTCATGTGTGTGCGTGAGTGAGTGTGTGTGCGTGTGTGTGTGTGTGTGTGAGTGTGTGTGTGTGTGTGTGTGTGTGTGTGTGTGTGTGTGTGTGTGTGTGTGTGTGTTTGTGTGTGTGTGTGTGTGTGTGTGTGTGAGAGTGTGCATGTTGTGTGTGTGTGTTAGCGGTGCCTCTACTGAGTGACCTTTTAGAGTTTGACAGTGTTATGTTGTGGGTGGACTGGTGTTGGACGGTGTTATGTTGTGGGTGGACTGGTGTTTGATGGTGTTATGTTGTGGGTGGACTGGTGTTGGACGGTGTTATGTTGTGGGTGGACTGGTGTTTGATGGTGTTATGTTGTGGGTGGACTGGTGTTGGACGGTGTTATGTTGTGGGTGGACTGGTGTTTGATGGTGTTATGTTGTGGTGGACTGGTGTTGGACGGTGTTATGTTGTGGGTGGACTGGTGTTTGATGGTGTTATGTGTGGGTGGACTGGTGTTGGACGGTGTTAATGTTGTGGGTGGACTGGTGTTTGATGGTGTTATGTTGTGGGTGGACTGGTGTTGGACGGTGTTATGTTGTGGGTGGACTGGTCAGCCCCAGTGACGTCTACACTCACTCTTACCGTAGAGGCCTTTCCGTGCGGGGTTGACTATGGACAGGTCATTGCAGGGGCTTCCTCCTATCACCAGGTCAAACGGTCCCCAGTCCTGAATCTGACACAACAACACAACGAGTCAGCAGCAGCATCAAGAGAAGGGCTTTGTCAAGCACAATAGTCACACAAGTGCATCTCTGGGAAGTGCAGTGCGGAAACACCATGCAGTGAGTGCTGAGCACCACAAGATGGAGACACAATAAAAAACTACAAAAGCCAGAAGCTCTGCCTGGTAAAAACCATCCACATCCATGAACTCACATCCTGTTTCGTTCTGTGAAATCCGCAGAGAAACACCGTTGTTGCATTCTCCTGTTCTTGTTTAATTGTCGTTATCGAGTCTGTTTCTGCAATTAAATGCACATAGGGCTGTTTAAACTCGACGAACGTTGACATTACTGTCGAGTTTAACATTACTGTTTTGCCAGTGGCGTTCTGATTGGCCGGTTACGATGTGAACTACGAGGCAGGCCCCTGATTGGCAGAGGACCAGACGGTCTCGTAGTAACAAAGCACAAACGTGAGTTGGCGTGACCGGATGGTTACCACGTCGCCCACATAGGCTACATGATGGATGTCACTTACGTGTTTGGGGGTCACGTTGCGCACGTCGCCCACATACATGATGCGTCCGTGGTGCCGCACGATGCCCACGGTGATGGAGTCTTCACACACTTCTGACGCCACGTATCGC
>NW_028149869.1:0-3000 GCF_964638095.1 Poromitra crassiceps | reverse complement strand
CCTTACCGTAGGCCCGCTTTTTGCTTTGTTTACTAGCACAAATCCAGACCTGCATTGCTACTCCACTTCACAAATTAGGTCAAGCCTAGGCTGGGATCTTTTTTTTTCCCCCCACTTGAATTTCCCCAATTCTCCTGATACACGGCTTTGTGAAAACGGAGTAGGAGGTTCAGTCGGAATCCTCTGGGCAGTTATAAAAATATCCATGGCTGGGCCCTTCCCTTCCCTGGTCCTATGCAAGACAGCTGCAAACACTATCTGTCCGAGTGGGAAGAGACTTCAGAAGGCATGTGCGCTTCACAGCTCGGGGAGGAGGACGGAGAGAAAAAGCAGAGCTGGTTCCCTTTTCTTCTCGTGTGCAGCTCTCTTACATGATCAGATGAAAGAGACAGTGGAAAGCAGTGTCTCAGAGATCAGCTCAGGGCATGTTTTCATGTGTTCAGGAGGACAGGTGTGGACATATCAGTGCTAATCTTTCAAGGAGGAACACCATGATCTAGGACTGTTAGTGCTGGGGGCGGGGGCAGGGGGGGAGAGCACGTAGTTATTGGCTTGACAACGTCATCAGTCTGATTAAATAGATTTTGATAATATCCTGTAACAGGATATATATATCCTGTGATAAACAGGAGAGGGGGGTGTGGGATTTATTGTAGTGAGGAGGAGACACTTGGGCTGGATCTAGCAGGAATGTTTTCCAGCCCAGATAACATGGTGGCTCGTGCACTGTCGCACAGCAACGCGACAGGAGTAGACATGGAACGATAACGATATGAAAATGTCATCACGATTATAGTGACCAAAATGATCACGGTTATCAGTATTATCGCGGTTTGTTAAAATGTGCTGAAAATGTTCAAAACGTACTAATACACTCACAGAGATCATTTCACCAACTTTTATATTGACAACTCGGACCGAAAAAGGATTGATACACTCACTGAAATCATTTCTCCAAGGCTGCGCGTCTGCATCTGGGAGACGGTTGCCAACTTTGGTTGATGATGGACAGTATTTACCATGTTTTTCAAAGCACTGTAATCACGGGTACCATGCTTTTAATGATAATGAAAATTTGAAACGGTACGGTTATCGTAAGGAATTTGATCACGGTTATCATTCAAACCGGTTCATCGTTCCATCCCTAGACAGCAGCAGCCACGGTGTAGTCCTAAATGTATGCAGTCATAGTGCCAAGGTCACGTCTTCGTACGCGCGCGCGCCCCGGCCCGTATCATCACCTCATCAAAGGATCAGGGGTGACAGGGACACAGCAGACACAGGATCAGGGGTGACAGGGACACAGCAGACACAGGATCAGGGGTGACAGGGACACAGCAGACACAGGATCAGGGGTGACAGGGACACAGCAGACACAGGATCAGGGGTGACAGGGACACAGCAGACACAGCTGTTTATATTTAGGTGGTTGTGCTGAGAAATGTAGCGATATGAAACGAGAGACACTGAGCTGGATCTGTGAAGACATGACGACGCAGTCGCAGTGCCGGTCGTGTGTGTGTGACGTGTGCAGTGTAGTCATGGCAACCGCTACTTACAATAAATGTATTATTTAACAATAAACGGAGCTAAAATGTCAGTTAATTGCCACATTTATTTATTCTATTTATCATAAATATGTCAGCCTTTTTAGTTTCTATAGGTGAATGATGCACTGTGTCTGTAAGCATATACCCCGGGGGGGTTAAAAAAATATATATGCAAAGCCTGAGGCGGTTTCTAAATGAAATAAAAACACAAAGTAATTCAAATCTTTTGCATTCTTCATTCTGCTCAAACAAATTGTATACACTCATAGTACAGCAAATAAGCTATGTTCAGATGTTGAAAGACAAAGTAGGGGGAAAACGGAAAAGTATGAATGATAAATATCTTGAATATTATTAGATAATTGATGTGGAACTGTTGACTGAAATACATTCGTCTAATTTCCACATCAAACTTGAAGGACGATTTCCATTGGGCCGATGAAGTCATTTTCTTTCATCAAGTCGTATAAAAGATGTTTTTTTGTCACTGCTTCAGATCACAGACGTGTCCTTGCCAAACTACCTGGTGGCCTCCTCTGTGGGCCTCCTGCCCACCCAACTTCTCAACTCCTACCTGGGCACCACGCTTCGCACCATGGAGGACGTTATCGCTGAGCAGAGTGTCAGCGGTTACTTTGTCTTCAGCCTGCAGGTGAGTTGACAGCGATCGTGCAGCGAGTGTGAAGATACTAATGTTTACATCCTAGCTGTGGTTCTTCACACAACTCCCTAATTCTCTAGTACGTTTAGTTTGTATAATTTCAATGATGTGCTTCAATGGGGAACTTTACTTGTGCATTCTTCATTCAGTCCATTGAATAATTTGCTCAAGCAAATATATTCATGATTAATGGGAATGTACAGTGCATAGCTAAATACAGTGATGTAGAGAGAGATAGAGATCCTTATACAACAGTTAGTTCCGGCCGAGCAATTTGATTGGACAAGAGGGATCCTACCAGTGCTAATATTTCACAATAACGCACTGGCGCTTCACTGTGTACAGGGCCTCGAAAGAGTCCTGTATTGTTATTTTTCGTCACTACCTCCCCGAGTCGGGAGTGGGTAATTTGCGCGCCTGCTGCCTTCCTTGGATGTGGTAGCCGTTTCTCAGGCTCCCTCTCCGGAATCGAACCCTGATTCCCCGTTACCCGTTGGGGTAAGCTATATCACTCCGCTTCACAGCTGCTCTAATCAACAAAACGCTTCACAACTGCTCTAATCAACAAAACGCTTCAAGCAATATCACACGAGAGGGAGTGCTGTTGTCTAAAATGTTTCACAGCTGCTCTAATCAACAAAACAAACACCAGCCACGTTACATTGAACGTCATTCACAAAGCGTAACACCTACGCTACCGACAGTGCAAAGATGGATTTATTTCCTAACATAACTAATGAACATGCCATCACCAGACTCTTATTTCACTGGCTGTACAATAAATGGAAA
>NW_028149870.1:0-3000 GCF_964638095.1 Poromitra crassiceps | reverse complement strand
TGACATGACAGAGACAGGCAGGTCCCTTCAGAGCAGTAGAGACTCAGACAGTTGACATGACAGAGACAGGCAGGTCCCTTCAGAGCAGTAGAGACTCAGTCAGTTGACATGACAGAGACAGGCAGGTCCCTTCAGAGCAGTAGAGACTCAGACAGTTGACATGACAGAGACAGGCAGGTCCCTTCAGAGCAGTAGAGACTCAGTCAGTTGACATGACAGAGACAGGCAGGTCCCTTCAGAGCAGTAGAGACTCAGACAGTTGACATGACAGAGACAGGCAGGTCCCTTCAGAGCAGTAGAGACTCAGACAGTTGACATGACAGAGACAGGCAGGTCCCTTCAGAGCAGTAGAGACTCAGACAGTTGACATGACAGAGACAGGCAGGTCCCTTCAGAGCAGTAGAGACTCAGTCAGTTGACATGACAGAGACAGGCAGGTCCCTTCAGAGCAGTAGAGACTCAGACAGTTGACATGACAGAGACAGGCAGGTCCCTTCAGAGCAGTAGAGACTCAGTCAGTTGACATGACAGAGACATGCAGGTCCCTTCAGAGCAGTAGAGACTCAGACAGTTGACATGACAGAAACAGGCAGGTCCCTTCAGAGCAGTAGAGACTCAGACAGTTGACATGACAGAGACATGCAGGTAGCTTCAGAGCAGTAGAGACTCAGACAGTTGATTCTCACCGAGTGAGCGCTGACTCTGGTCTGCCACATGTCGGCCTGTTTGGGGCTCAGGTCAGGAATCTGCATCCCGAGCCGATAGGCCAGAGCCTCCACATAACCTGCCAGCCTGGAGAGAGGGAGAAAGAGAGGGAGAGAGAGAGAGACAGAGAGAGAGAGAGAGAGAGAGAGGGAGAGAGACAGAGAGAGAGAGAGAGAGAGAGAGAGATTTTTAAAAGGGTACTTTATTTTAACAGCCTAAACACAAGCTATTTTCTATAATAAATAAAAAAAACACCTCTACAGGGCAGATATTGGCATAACTACTCAAAGATAAATCACATCAACTCCACGGGAAAAATGAGCTCGTCTTCAATTACAGAACACAGCACATCACCAAAAGCCCAGATCATGGTAAACGGATCTAGGTCCTTCATTTCTTTATAATAATTTAAATCAATTCTTATTCTGGCTTTCACCAGCCGCGTGAACAGTAAACTTATATCAATGCCCATCAAGTCATCAACTTTCTTTTTTCTGCTAACATAAACGGCCATCTTTGCCTGCCCTAAAATAAAAATCATGAGTTGACATTTGTGACTTGCAGACTTTTTGTATTTGAAACCCAGAATAAACGTTTGCATTGAGAAACACTCTCCTGCTTTTCTGAACAGAGTCTCCAACAACATGAAAAGTGGTGCCAGACGCCCGCACTCCATGTAACTCCATGTCCATGCAAATCATGCAAAAACATTTGCATGGACAAAAACGGCACATATCACTCACACCTTGATTGATTATACAAACAAAAGCATTAACTGCTACTATCCCATGCAACACCCTCCACTGTAAATCTGCTACCTTTTTGGTCAATGGCGGTTTATATAAACCCCTCCAGGCAGGCCTGATCTCACTCCCCAAACGTAAATGATTCCGCCACGGTGTGTCAACCCGACTGTGTAATTTATTCTTATTTACAGCTTTCACCATCATTTTATACAGACTTTTTCCTGATACATCTTCCAAATTTAAACACTCACGACTTTCCTCGTCCAAAAAAGGACCAGCACAGTCATCAAATCTGGGACAAATACCTAAACAAGGAAACATATCATCAATACGAGGCGCAATCAACCCATTACAGTATCCATTCAACAAAAAACATTCATAACCAGTTAGGCATCGTTTCCAGTGTTCAAGCAATTTGCCGACGACCCTAACAGACCTCACTCCAAGTTTAGTTGCCAGAGCCGCGTCATTGTCCAGTTCAGGTCCAGCATTGTCCACTACAGAACCAAAGGTTATCACCCCTGCATTCCAGAACACTTGTTCAACCGCAGAAGCTGTCCAGCAGGGGGTGTCCAAACGACCCCCATGCACCACAGACTCCCGCAACAGCCAGTATAAAGAGTCACTTTGTGTCCTCTTCACCAACATATTCCACACTGTAAAAACTCCACGGTAGAAAGTTGGCAAAGTCCAAAACGTCACTGACTTTAAATCCATCAGAAACAATGATTCATGCAGTCCCAAACCACGAAACTGTTCAAGTATTACGTGCGCTAGGGGTCTCCATACCAGGTCCTTGGGGCCATACAACAGTCTCTGAATGAATTGGAGATGAAAAGCAGCACCTCTGCTGGCCAAATGCATAAGTCCTTGTCCTCCTTCCTCTTTTGAAAGAAAAAGAACAGCCTGAGGAATCCAGTGTAATTTGTAAAAAATCAACCAGAACAGCCTGAATTCGTGAAAGCATATTTGACGGGGGATCCACACATGTTAATCTGTGCCATAAAGACGAGGCCACTAAATTATTTATAACAAGCACCCTCCCTCTATAAGACATACTTGGCACTAGCCATTTCCATTTTTTAAGCCGGCCTTCCACCTTTTCTAAGACATTTTCCCAATTTTTTGCTAGCACAGATTGCTCACCCAAAAACACTCCCAAGTACTTAAACCCCGCTTTCCTCCAAATTAGCCCCCCAGGTAGAACCAAACTTTTTATAAACTATTTTCCGACCATCACAACTTCACTCTTTTTCCAATTCACTCTGGCAGAGGAAAGTTTGTTAAAAAGGCGAACATTCCCCTCCAAAATATCAATATCCCTCCGTTTATTTAATATGAATATAACATCATCTGCATAAGCCGAACTTTTTACAGCCGAAACACAACCTGGAAAACAAACACCTGAGAGCTCATTTCTTAGTTTGTGAAGCATAGGCTCAATGGCCAAGGAGTACAACATACCAGAAAGAGAACATCCCTGCCGCACCCCCCTCCGTACACTGAAAGGTGCAGCCAAACCACCGTTCATTTTCAGTATACTTGCAAT
>NW_028149871.1:0-3000 GCF_964638095.1 Poromitra crassiceps | reverse complement strand
TAACCAGCTGGAGACCAAAGAATGAGAAGTTGAGTCACCTGATGTCATGGTTGGAGAGTATATTATTGGGTCACCTGATGTCATGGAGAGTATATAGCAGTTCCACTGCCAATGAATTTAACCCTTGATTTGTCCACTCTTACAATGTTTGCCTGTCCTTTTATATCCAAGCGAGTTTGAAAATGTCTCTGGTTGTAGGTGTAAAATTGAACAGTCAAGAAGAATATCTGCATTTCACTTTGTTAGATTGCTTTAATTTAATTTGTGTGTGTGTCTGTCTGTCATCTCAGTCGTTCCAGGACGCCGTAGGACAAGACGAAGCTACTCCAGAGTCCCTGAAGAACACCATCTTCTCCAACTTTGAGCCGCTGTACAAGTTCCACATGGGCTTCCTCAGGGAGGTGGAGCAGCGACTGGCTCTATGGTGAGAGACACCAGACGCTGCTCCAAAGCCCCCGTGGGTTAAGAACATGCTCGCTGATGTGTTGTTGGGATTTGGACCGAGTTATCTGGAGTTCTGGCCCGTGTTTAATGAGTCTTATTAGCATTCAGTCTGTGAGGGCAACACAACCCCCCCTAGATGACCCGAGGTGCTGCCGTCTCCATGGCAACAGTCGTGCCGAATTCAAGGCCGACCTTTTCCTGCCCGTGGGTTTCTGCTGTGTGATCTTCTTAATGATGTAGTTGTGCTTTATCTAACACACACCGAATCATACGCGCGCACACACACACACACACACACACACACATAAGTCCGTACAGACACACAGACAGTGATGCATGAAGCGTGACAGTCAGAGTTTAAGGCCGTTACGAACGGACATATTTTTATTTCAAGACCTACTTTGGCCAGTCATCGTGAGATCTCCAACATTAGAGCTGAAAGTGACATTACAGTCAGACTCTGGTGCTGATGAGCACCACATTCAAATGAGTATGCAGAGTATCTAGAACTACGTGTATCTGCTTTTTTTGCTTTGCATATTCAAATATATAGTGAGAGACGTATCGCAGCCATCCATGTTGAGCAGGATTAGATGGTGGTAGGTGAGGCCAGATACATTTTTACAGACTGGATATGTTTTTCAGAAGGTCTTTTAAGTGACTGTTGAAATGCTGTGCCAAATAAATTAATATTCTGAATGAATCCAGTGGTGGCAGCCCCATGACTCTCTTGCATCTGAATGGGGAATGTCATGCTCAAGGGAGACACCTGCTGGTTGATCTCATCGTCAAAGTTTTTAAAAGAATCCTTTCCAACTTCATTGGGATGTTTCTTGCGTAAGCGCTGAAGTTCTTCTGAATAATCAATGCACTTAAAGTGCCTTTGTATTCCTCAGTAGATGACTTCACTCTGCACAACGGCTGCATCAAGTTTCAGAGATCAAACTGCTGATGCTTATCTTTTTTAGGGAAGGACGTTCCAACGCTCACATCAAAGGAGACTACCAGCGCATTGGAGATGTCCTGCTAAAGAACCTTCAAGGCTTGAAGGTGAGGCACACTGAGGCACACTCCAACCACTGTGTACATTAGGGATGCACGATGATATCGTCATGCCATCGGTATTGGCTGATAAATGCTTTAAAATGAAATATCTGCATCAATGCACATACTTTCACATGTGGACAGAGATTACATTATTTATTTGTTTTGCAACTTGTGAAATAGGTCAAATTTGCCCTGGTTGTGGTGCTATTGTCAGGATTATCTCGGAGATGAGCATCATCCAAGCCTGTTTGAAAGAAAATGTTACATAAATAAATAACAAAGTATTGCGTGTTTTACATAACCCAAGTTGAAGTAGTTTTCTTATTTAGTGAATGTGTACATTTTGAAAAGCATTGTATTTATGTCTGCATCTGCCAGCGGGCATCACAATAAGAGTAGGCATAATAATGTGTTAATTCCACTACAGGAGAGACTTGATGTTAGGTGGGGGGGGGGAGGGAGCACGCATATATTGATATCAGCAATCGGCCAAAAGAGTTGGAAAATATCGACATATCCATAATTATTTACATAATTCTACTACCTTTGACACCCATAGTAGATGCCAGATGCCGACCAGCCGTGTCTTTATTCCGTCCACAGCCGCTGACGGACAAGCCTGCATAAGCAGTCCGAGGCTCTGGTGGAGCTGGAGAAGGCGTGCAGGGCGTCCCGCAGGCTGGAGGGGCTCTGCAGGGACTTTGAGCTGCAGAAGGTCTGCTACATCCCCCTCAACGTGTTCATCCTGCGGCCCCTGCACCGCCTCGTGCATTACCAGCAGATCCTGGAGCGCCTGTGCAAACACTACCCGCCGACTCACGTGGACTTCAGGGACTGCAGAGGTACCCTATACCGCACTTCACTCACTCTATACCAGTGTGCAGTGAGGCACGTCTTGGCTTTACCGCAGAGTAACATAACAACCTGCAACGTCATATTATTATGATCTAATGCTCTCTCTCCCGGCCGGTCTCCAGCTGCTCTGGCAGATGTGTCTGAGGTGGTGGAGCACCTCCAAGGAAGCATGATCAAGATGGAGAACTTCCAGAAGCTTCTGGAGCTTAAGAAGGATTTGATGGGTATTGACAATCTTGTCATTCCCGGACGGGTGAGTTCAAACCCACATCGTCAACTTGAAAGGAGAATTTCTGTATTTTGCAACCTGAACATTTGTGTCTAAGTGACTTATCTGAACAAGAATTTCCGAATTTTGGTCCTGTATTGACCAAGATCGTTTCAGCTGGCAGCCGCGGGGCACGTATGTCTTGCCTCGGCTCCAGCCCGTGCATGTACTATACTGTCCACGCAAGCTTGTTTTTGCCACTGACAGGCTCCGATTGTTATTCGCGCGAGAGAGAGAGAGATTTACCTTCCGCTTCATCCAATTCTCGCTCAAGTCCTTCTCTGCAGGAAGTCAGCTGTGGTGACGAGCTGGGAGGAGCTTGTTTGGTATGGAGTAACTGAAAGATCTTGTAAGTAATGGATGAATATTTAGCTGATTTCGAGAAT
>NW_028149872.1:0-3000 GCF_964638095.1 Poromitra crassiceps | reverse complement strand
TGGTCTCCAACCTGCACCATGCCCTTTAAGAGACTGCTCTGGTAGCATGTTGATATGGTCGGGACTACAGAGACGACAGCACCACAGAGATAGTCTGCTCAACTCAGATGTTTACAAATGCCGTGATTGGTCGAATACCATTGAACTTCCTTCCGATCAGCCTCTGGCCACATTTTAATGGGCAGGCAGACTGTCTATGGAGCATTCGAAGATTGTGAAAGAGATAGTCTGGTTTGAGAGACCACCATGTAAATGGTAAATGGTAAATGGACTGCATTTATATAGCGCTTTTATACAAAGCGCTTTACAATGTGCCTACATTCACCCATTCACACACCGAAGGCGGCCAGCTGCCACGCACAGCCATCGGGAGCAATTCGGGGTTCAGTGTCTTGCCCAAGGACACTTCGACATACGGACTGGAGGAGCTGGGGATCGAACCACCGACCCTCTGATTAGTGGACGACCCGCTCTACCTCCTGAGCCACAGCCGCCTCCATGTAGAGCACTGTGCTCCGTGCATTGGCATTGACAGTTCAAATGTCCACATTTATTCAAAAAAGATAGTTTGAAACAGTCCATAAATTGATATAATATTTTTAGCAAATGAAAAAAAACTATGGTAAACACGATTTGCTTATGTGTCTGTTACAGTTCTCTCCTGTGTGTCCAATTCTCACTTCAGCACCACGGACAGCACGCACCACCGCAAAAGAAATGATTCATCTTGGTGTGTGTGTGTGTTCTCTTGCTGTTCGCTCTTTCGTAAATGTTTGATAACCACACAAACCTTATTTCAAGCATTTAACCAAAATCCCCATACACAATGGCCTGCATTTATATAGCGCTTTTATCCAAAGCGCTTTACAGTCAGTAGGTACATTCACCCATTCATAGGGCTGGGCGATATGACCAAAATCTCATATCCCGATATAGGTCATTTCATATCCCGATACCGATATATATCACGATATTGCATATTTTCTGTAAATTCTATTTATAGTTTATATAAAATGACCACATGGCCATTTATTTATGTAGCAGTTAAACCCGTTAAAATGTTGTCAAACCTCACAAAGGATACATGCATTCAGAATACAGATAAGCATGGCTATTCTTTACAACACAAATAATAATAATTAGTTGCAGGGCAGTAGAATGAAACACAAACTGAACCACACCACCAGTTCGATTTTCAAAGAGGACACTAGCATTTGCTATTGATGTGTTTAATTTAAGCACTAATTTGGAATCATATCTAAAAGCGGCCACTAGGCGGCAGTATTTCTTTAGTCAACATCAAAATACCTACATGTTCAGTAGAAGAAGAATAAAACGGTAGAAGAAGAAGAACAACGTTAACCAACACAACTCACCCAGGGAAAGCTAAAAGCTAAAGCTAACGATAGACGTTTTGTTGTCAGCCCTCAAGGGATTTCCTTGGGATGATGAGAGGAGATGTTTTGCCAGGTTTAACGTTAGGAGGACACACGCAAATATGGATCAAACGCGGACTTAACACAGCGCAAATGCCTGGGTAGGCTAGGCGGACGGAGTGGAGGTAACATCTCCCTGCTCTTTAGCCTACTCACCCGGCTGATTTGTGCCACTTATAAAGGGACGCAAGGGGCTTGTTGACACAGAGTCTGGTGTGTGTGTGGACTGTGGACGTGAGTAAAAAAGAAAACAGAATGAAGAAAGCACAGCGTCATCCAAATGACGGACAATATTGCCGTAAAGAGTGTGATTTGCAACACAACGATATAAACGATAGAGCATCATATCAGACAAAATACATTTTCTATCGTCCAGACGAAATATATCGTCATATCGCCCAGCCCTACCCATTCATACACCGATGGTGGCAGGTTACCACACAGGGTGCTGGCACACCAACAGGAGAAATTTGAGGTTCAGTGTCTTGCCCAAGGACACTTCGACATGCAGACTGGAGGAATCGAACCACCGATCTCTTTTATCGAAAGCGATTAGTGGACGACCCGCTCTACCTCCTGAGCTACAGTTGCCCCAGAAATCCCATTGACTTTTACACGTAGGAAGCGGAAATGCTAACATCCAGGTCTGACCTGCCTCAACAGACAGCGGAGAGGGAGAGAGAGAGAGAGAGAGAGAGAAAGAGACAGAGAGAGAGGGAGAGGGAGCAAGATATTTATTTATTTATTGTGACGTACACATGAGTGAACGTGGATCAGTGTGTGCCTCACATGTGCGTAACGGCGTACCAAGCCTTTGTGTCCTTTAGAAGATAGCAGGGATATAATGTGCCAGTCTTTAGACCAGGCATTTGTTGGTCTAAATGTGCTTTCCAAAGCCTGAAAATAGCAATGCACTCGACCACAGATGCAGCCATCTTGGACGCCTTCTTGAAAATGGGTTTTCCAACTTTTCCAAAAGTTAGATTATCCTAGATTTTTTTAATATGTTATTTAACATCCCCACTGGTACCAGAATCCATTGAAAACCCTGTTCTATCAATTTGTTCAGCGTTAAAACAATATTGACTGGCCTACTATGAATTGCCATACCCTCCACAATGTGGAGGAGAATGTGGAGTCCACATTCTAAAGGAACCAGGAGGAACACTGCCTCGCCTGAGCAATACAAACTAAGCATCCTAGTGACATGAGTGAGGTAAACTCATCCTCCAGCAGCTCAGGCCAACACGGTGATAATACAAACTAATAGCAGCACTGAGGATACTTGGGGTGGAAGGGCTTAAAAAGAGGAGCGCCCCTTGAGAAGCCTCCTGTCTGCATATAATGACTTAGTTTGGTGCTTTCCTCATCAGTCACACAAGACACACAGCCCTAACCGCTAAAGCGCTAACGCTAACCTGCCTGATAAGTTAACAACTAACCTTCTAGCAAATTCAGGCCACCCAGAGATCTTGGGGGAGGGCGAACGACAGAGCCTCTGCGCATAAGTAATGGCGTCAGATTAGACCGGCGCGATAAACGTCCTTATCATGTGACCCTGCTG
>NW_028149873.1:0-3000 GCF_964638095.1 Poromitra crassiceps | reverse complement strand
AAGAGAGAGAAAAACAAAACAAAGCTAAAAAGAATAAAATATAATAGAATAAGATAAAATAAAATATTAGTGTTGACCAAAAAACCTATTTGGAAGAAACACATTTAAAACTTAAAAACTTAAAACTTACAATTTTAAATGTAAACACGCAAACCAATAAACTGGATGCTAGTGCAAATAATACAGTGTGTTAAGTGTTCTGTGTTTCAGCCAGATGTGGATGGCTCTCCTGTCCACCGGCTGTCCCTCAGCTGATGGCAGCTCCACACATAATGTGCTGCTAAAATGGTGCATTCAGGTGCACTCTCTCTCACACACACACACACACACACACACACACACACACACACACACACACGCACATGCACACACACACACACACACACACACAAACACAAACACACAAACAAACACACACGCACACACACGCGCAAACACACACACACACAGGCATCCAGCATGTGGCTGACTATTAGCAATGCACTGGCAGGTGGTAAACCAATTACACCGCAGCCCAACTGCAGTCTTGCACTGCCCTCTTCAGGTGGGACAGTGAAGTGAAGAATGGCTTGGTGATGTGAGATTTGGGTGAGTCTGCTTCTCACCTGTCTACCAGCTTGTTGGCTGGTATGTGCTGTATATGTCACCCTAATGCTTGTTAGTAGAATCTCACACTTGTCACAATGTCAGAATTATTTAAAAGAAAAAAACATTCTCAACAGTGATGTCAGTTAGATTTGGTTAGGTCAGAGCTATGGAATATTAAATCATCCATCTTTGCTCACTACATCGGCCTCTTGTTTTTTACCCCAGGCATGCATAAAATACAGTTTAAGAACTTAGTGCATCCCTAGGTGTGCGCTGCGGCAACCACCCTCTCAAGTCTTTTAGAGATGCTGGGTTGGGTTGGGTTGATGGTGGGTGTGATTGCAGCCAGTTTGAGAGTGGGGCTACAGTTCCAGAGGTGAGGGAGGAGTTGATTATTTGTGTCGACTAAAGGGGAAATGGATGGGAGGCAGCAGGCTTTGACAAGGAGGGGATCGAGCTGACAGGTGGTGGATTTGGCTTCATGGATGAGCTCAGAGATGTTGGATTCTGAAGCTGGGGTGAAGTTGGAGAGGGGACTGATGAGTGGTTGTTGATGGATTCAGGTCAAAATCTTGACATTTTAATGCAAAATATTTAAATTCTACATTATGCCCTCTACTGGTTGAAACCCGCTTTTTAAATTTAGTTTCTTTGTATTTTCCTAATGGCTGATCTTGGTCAAGGCAACGTCAACAACTCAAAGTCACATCACCAACCAAAAGGCAGGCACTTTCAAAAAATACTTTGGCAGCCTATTCACCTTATGTTCAGATGTGGCGGTGGGCCAAATTCTTCCGGTGTCGTGTTAACACTTCCGGCGGTCACGGCGCGAAATACAAATGAATGTCATGAAGAAGAGAGTTGTTTTTGTAGCGGCCTGTTTGGGGGGGTAAAACAGCCTTGAGCTCGGTACACAGCAAGCAAGCGAGTATCCACTGTTAGCCAGGTCAGATAACGTTATCGTCGACAATGACGAGCACTTTCTTGTAAAACATACCTGGACTCCAACAAAGAAAGCTTCAGATGGTTTTCTCTCCTCCGAGGCAGCTCGAGCCAAGCTAAGACCCGCAAACGTTAACGTAATTCCCTGGAATGCGAGAATTAAAGAAGATTTTCATTTTTTTTAACCTGGAGCCCTCGCCTCACATGAATTAATATCTGACGACTCACCCAGTGTTCTCCGCAGCGATTTGGACCGTCGTAGGCGTTGTTGTGATCTAAATAGTACTCCAAGCCAGTCCTTGAATGCGCTCCGTCGGGGCCACATGGCAGCGTGCTGTTCCTCCATGTAAATAGACAGTTAGACATCAGACTGCTATTCACCCCCGGGCTATTTCCACCAGTCTTTACAGGGATCTCATTTCCTCATTCGGGGTGAGTTTCACCAACTCTCGTCAAGTCTCGTGAGACTTTCCTGCCGGCTGGGCTGTGTACTGACTTGAATCCCTTTCCAACGCTGGGGTGGTTAAAGTGCACGGTAGCCAACACACCCGCGTACCGTGGACTCGAACATGACACACATAAAGAGAAAACATCGCATGGATGCAACTGGGACGTATCCTGAGTGATGTACCCTGGGGTCATAGGATGTTTCGGGTCTCGCAACATCATACACCCTCGCCCAGGTGACCCAGCCGGGGCTGGCCAAGCCCCAACTTACGTCCCAGTAGCTACCCACGGTCAGCCCTCTAGGAAGGGTCGAAGGTGGTCACGTGGTCAGGGCCACTCAATCCGCTGCTCCGGAACTACTCTGCCGGGACCAGGGGGGGGAAGGCTCTGATACGTAGAGGGACCGGGCTCTGTGGGTTGCCACCCGGCCGGGCTCCTCCCTCGTCTCACCAGGTCTACGACCTGTGCACTGCACCAGACTCCCCCGCTCCAAACATCTCATTCCGAGGTGATGGTATCTTAGTGGACACCATGCAGTACCAGTACTTGGTGGCACTGCAGTCTCCACTTGCGGCTTGAATGGCCCTCCTAAAAGGCCTCTCGTGGATTGTTGGGCTTCTTCCTCACGGAAGATGCAGGCAATGGTACGCAATGGTACCATGCGCGTACGGGTGACTGTGGCTCCTGTTGCAAAGAGCTGCAAACATGTAGGCCTACAAAGTACATAAAGTTGAGCCAGTCTCAGAATTATGGGAATTTTGGCATTATTGAGGGCAAAATCACTGTACAAATATCATATCGAGCAGGCCAGGCTCTACTTACAACCTTCACAGGCATAATTAAAATTGTACATCCAAATGTGCAGTTATAGTGTTTGATGTTTTAACATAATTTAAGGTTTTTATACCAAACATAATATACAATTATGGTAGCCTATTCTTGAAATAGGCTACCATAAGGTTTAGTATAATTACATTGAATAATTTAAGTCAGGGTTTCCCTGGTATTTTACCCTATGCAGTT
>NW_028149874.1:0-3000 GCF_964638095.1 Poromitra crassiceps | reverse complement strand
AGGAGAGTAGTGTCATTAATCAGCCCGTGTCACTCTCCACTACAGGGGGAAGCGTCACAGTGCAGCATTCACTCCTATTAGCAGTCCATTAGCTGAGCCCGGCACAAGTAGCTGCACTTGACGAGCGGGCCTGCCTGCGCCAGAGCGCCTGACCTGTGTGTCTCTCTAGCAGAGATACTCTCCTCTGTGGTGCACCACCCAGACTGTGTGTGTGTGTGTGTGTGTGTGTGTGTGTGTGTGTGTGTGTGTGTGTGTGTGTGTGTGTGTGAGAGAGAGAGAGTACTTCTGTGAAGTAGGAACTGAGTCAAAGTGCACCACATCACGTAGATGCTGCGACGTGTCGTGGCACATTTTAGCCTTTTAAATGACGGAGAGCAGTTGAATGCGAGAGAGCCTGCGTTTCAGCCGTGCTGCTGGATGAGTTCGGCGTATAATGATGGTAATGATGAGGGTGACCTGATTTCCTTCTCTCCTCGATTTACCACCGGAAAATGGCACTTGAAAAGTTGGAGATGGTGCTGGATGGAGCTGGAGCATTAGATGTAATTTCTCATTCCAAAAGGCTTGGTGGCCCCTCTTAGCAGCCAAGAGCCCTGTGTGATCATTACAGGATCCAAGGCAACCACGGGGGGAAGGAGGTGTGGACCACCACTGTCCCCCATGCTCTTCATCTACAGTTCAATTATGATTAGAGATCAGAGTGGAGAGTCAGGGGAGGTGGAGAGGGAGGGGTGGAGAGGGAGATAGGGAGGGGGAGAGAGGGAGAGAGGGAGGGGGAGAGGAAGGTGGAGAGAGGGAGGAGGAGAGAGAGGTGGAGAGGGAGGTGGAGAGAGGGAGGAGGAGAGGGAGTTGGAGAGGGAGGTGGAGAGAGGGAGGTGGAGAGGGAGGTGGAGAGAGGGAGGGAGGTGGAGAGGGGAGGTGGAGAGGGAGAGCGAGGTGGAGAGGGAGGTGGAGAGGGGGAGACGCAGCCACAGAGAGAGACGGGGGAGACGAGAGGGAGAAGTGATTAGGAGTTAAGTGGCCCTTCTCATGCCATTATAAGCAGTGGGGCTGACAGAGCAGATCATGAGTGAGTGTAAGTACACACACTCCAGCGCCGGCCTTTCATTTGGCATGCTGGCACCATGCCCCCCCCCCCCCCCCCCCCCTGTGGCACCATGGCCCCTCCCTTTCCTGCTGGCACCATGCCCCCCCCCCCCCCCCCCCCCTGCTGGCACCATGCCCCTCCCCCCTGGTGCTCCAACCACCACTAATGTCCTCCTGCATTTTTGTGGGCCCAACAGGAAACCAGCCAAGGAGGTGTGGTTATATGCAGGTAAATAACTTGTCTGTGTGAGGAGGAGTTGCAAAACAGTATTGGACGGAACAAAGTTTTATCTCGATAGTACCCCTCTGTGTGTGCCTGTTTGTGTGGGGGGAGGGGAGGGGAACTGAGGGGAACCGCGTGATCCTCCCCCACGCGCCACGTCCTGCCGCTGAAACTCCTCGCTGTCAGGGTGAAAAGAAGCGGCCGGTGACTGCACATGTATAGGAGGAAGCATGTGCTGCTACTAGTCTAACAACTCTCCCCAGATCGGCAGAGTGGGTGGAGCAACGACCGGGGGGACAGCAGGGGGAATCGGCCAAGTACGGGAGGAAAATCAGAAAGAAATGAAAAAGATAACCCTCTGATTTACATAATACAAATCATTTTAGAGCCACTGTGCTGATAATTGAGTGATATAATTACTGATAAAACTGATGACTCTGCCGGCTCTCATCTGCTCGTCTCGTCATCACGTTTTCTTGTATCTTCAGCATTTTCCCTGTGATATTGCTGATGTCACCATCGGTGGACACAGCAGAAACGTCCTGCTGTCCTCCTGTTGGTGTTATAGCCATACATGCTCTTCACCAAACAGACAGGGAGGATGTGAGCGGCACACAGACACTATAAAAAGACTCAGAGTGCTGATGAGGAGTAAACAGCCTCGTCAGTGGGAAGACTGTTATTTCCCTCATGTCCTGTAACAGCGCTCCCCCGCAGCCTGCAGGGAGCGCTCCGCTAGACTACAGACCCGAGCGCTACACCCAGATAAGACCCATCATCGTCATGCACTTTAGTGCCGACAATCCATTTCCCACGGCATGGCGGGCGGTGCGCGCTATAGTTTGTTTGAAGATTGTAAAATATGAATTTTCAGCTGCGTAATCAATTACATATTCGCTTAAGATACTATTAGGGGTTGAAACATTCTATCGCAACAGTTCAAAAAGCAGTCAAGAGTTTAGATAATGATCGTCTCCAGTTGCTCGTTCAGTCGGCTGTCTGGGGCAGCTTTGATGTTAAAGCTGGGCTATATGTTAAGAGCGTTGATGGGAAAGGCCTGTGAACTGTCCGAGGCCGTAACGAGCCAGATGATATCCCCACAGTGACTCGTGAGGCACCTGAGTCACGCACGGCAGCACGCAGGCTTTACCATCACCTGTATTTTTTTTTATTTTTTTTTACGTCTCTACAGAAAAATCCAACCTTCTCTCTCCAGCTGCTCTCTCTCTCCCTCTTGCTCTGACTCTGATTGACAACGCTAAACCCGGCTTAATCCTGCTGTGCTGGCCTGTCTTGTGCTCGGAGCTGCTGCTGAAGCTCCACTCTAGAAAACCCGCTCGCAGAACGTCGGGGCACTAAAAGCAAACGTATGAAAGAAGAAAAAAAAACTCCTGAAGAATAGCAACGCTTATTCATCTGTAATAAGTCATTTGCCAAAACTTGACGGCTACTCTGTCCCAAAAGGCTGGAGAAGAGCGATGCGTCCGTATTTTAAGAGATGCGTCATCTTGTCACTTGTTGTTGAATGCGTCACTCCTGGGTTTTTTTTCCAGACATTGCAATCGTGTCTGGCTGTTGGAGGGTTGTGGTCTGTGTATGTCAGCAGAGTGGAGGAGGGCGCGCGGGGGGGTTGGGTGGGGGTTGGGTGGTGGTGGGTGGGGGTGAAACATGAGAGTAAGGAGACCCACGCT
>NW_028149875.1:0-3000 GCF_964638095.1 Poromitra crassiceps | reverse complement strand
CACACACACACACACACACGTTAAATCACACACACACACACACACACACACACACACACACACACACACACACACACACACACACACACGTTAAATCACACACATGGGTCCTCATCTTCCCATCTTCACCAGGCTTGGTCACCATGGTGACCGCTGAGTCCTGCTAGGAACCAGCTGTTGGACCCCTGCTGTGATAAGGTGTGTGTGTGCAGTGGCGTGCCGTCCATTAGGCGAACTAGGCAAATGCTAAGGGCGCTTGAGCCGTTAGGGGCGCCAGAGAGGGTAAAAAAAAAAAAAAATTTTTTTTTTTTTTTTTTTTTTTTACAAATGCTTTTTCATGATAATAGGCCTACTATTATTTTGCAATAGTAGACAAAAAATAAGCACAACAACGTCTTAAGTCTTTAAATAATAGTGAAATAATTTTTCTAATTCTGGCTTTCTGGCTGCCTGGGCTGCAGCCAGGCCCGTAGCTACCATTGAGAACACCGAGGTCATGGCCTCGGTCCCCCCCCCCCCCCCCCCCCCAAAAAAAGGAAAAATAGCCCCGGCCCCGAGATCTATTCATCTGTCATTGATGTTTTAATGTGACAGTTTTGATCAGAAATGCAACAATTTGCTTCCTCTCTGTGTGCTATAGAAGGAAGAAAGATAACTCACAACATTCAGATTTTGCATTGAGGCTAGATTGGGGCTAGACTTTGGGGACAGTTCTATTGAAGTGAATGGGTAAGTAACTACCCTGTAAGTGATGTTTGTGTAGATGGGCCATTCTATTTAATTGAGCAGTATTCTGCCATGTGACCTGTATGCAGAATATAAATTATATTATATGGGGAGACATTTATTTTTTGTATCATTTTAAAGCAACAGCACAGTTAAAGAGGATATTAATCTAACATGATGTCTGTAGTTCTTTATAGATCTAGCCTCTTAATTTTGCTCTCAAAGTGCACCAGATTGAAGCATTTTACTTTAAAATGGACAAAATTTTCTATCCGGGGGGGCACAGCCCCCCCTGGGCCCCCGCGCCGCGCTAAAACGACCTCAGTATTCCCCAAAACCTGGCTACGGGCCTGGCTGCAGCACTTTCACCATGGTCCCTAATCCATACCACCCCAGTGCAGTGACATGACGTCAGTTTGTGTAGTTTTAGCAGTGACATGACGTCAGTTTGTGTGACTGTATAAGTATTTGTGGTGGAATTAGCTGCGATATAATTTTTATTATATTTTCTTTGGGGGGGGGGGGGCACCAGCAAAAATCTTGCCTAGGGCACCAACTTGGTCAGGCACGCCACTGTGTGTGTGTGTGTGTGTGTGTGTGTGTGTTATCATACACACTGATCTATTGATTGCCAGTTTGCAAACACAAACGCACACTTTCCATTTCACTCTGATAGATTCATTGGGGAGCATATCTATCCCAAGGTCCTGAGATCCCTACTTCAATATTCATGAAGCCAGAAGACTTTGACCAGTTTCAAGTTAAAATGTTTAATATTATCGAGTCTTTTATTGGATAAGGCTTCAAAACAGCCTGTAATAAACAGCAAAACCAATGGTTATTTGATGGGGGGAGGGGGTACATCTCTGGTGTTCCTCTGTGGGTCAGATTTTACCCTATTTTACATATTTTGCAGGTTCCCATTATGTATAGAGCTGGGGAAAATAGGACCCTGGGAACATAGAACCCTGGGAACATAGGACCCTGGGAACATAGAACCCTGGGGACATATGACCCATGGGAACATAGAACCCTGGGGTCATGACCCTGGGAACATAGGACCCTGGGAACATAGGACCCTGGGAACATAGAACTCTGGGGACATAGGACCCATGGGAACATAGGACCCTGGGGACATAGGACCCTGGGGACATAGGACCCATGGGAACATAGGACCCTGGGGACATAGGACCCATGGGAACATAGGACCCTGGGAACATAGGACCCTGGAACATAGAACTCTGGGGACATAGAACCCATGGGAACATAGGACCCTGGGGACATATGACCCATTGGAACATAGGACCCTGGGGACATAGGACCCATGGGAACATAGGACCCTGGGGACATAGGACCCATTGGAACATAGGACCCTGGGGACATAGAACCCTGGGAACATAGAACCCATGGGAACATAGGACCCTGGGGACATAGGACCCTGGGAACATATAACCCTGGGGACATAGGACCCTAGGAACATAGAAGCCTGGGCACATAGAACCCTGGGAATATATAACCCTGGGGACATAGAACCCTGGGGACATAGAACCCTGGGGACATAGGACCCTGGGAATATAGAACTTTGGGGACATAGGACCCATGGGAACATAGGACCCTGGGGACATAGGACCCATGGGAACATATGACTCTGCATGGAACATATGACTCTGGGAACATAGAACCCTGGGAACATAGAACCCTGGGGACATATGGCCTTGGGAACATAGAACCCTGGGGACATATGGCCTTGGGAACATAGAACCCTGGGAACATAGGGAACATAGGGAAAATTCATTGTGATGGCACTAGTAGACACTCCAGACTCTGATAGGAGCTGTGAGGGCGTGTAGCCACAAGCCTGTGTGTCTGGCACACACACACACACACACAGCTTAGCAGCTAGCTATGTGTTTGTCTCATTCAGCCTCCTGATTACAGACCTTCTACAGGCAGCGCTCCTCTTTCCATCATTCCACACTGACTCAGTCACTCTCCACTTTCTTCTCTCCCACCTTCACTCGCTCGGCGGCCGCACCTTCAATCAGTCTCTTCTCAGTCTGGTGTCTTGTTTGCACCTCCAGCCTCAAATAGCCCTAAGACATGTCTGGATGTGGGACACTTTCTGAGCACCTTTCTTACACGTTTATTGTCTGGCTGGAACTCTCACCCCACGGCCGCCAAATTGGAGCTCAGTGATTGGCTGCCCACGGCCAGAGCCATATAGATAGAAGAGTCCCGACATCTCCATTCACTCCAATGGACCAGTTTTTTTTT
>NW_028149876.1:0-3000 GCF_964638095.1 Poromitra crassiceps | reverse complement strand
TTGTTTGTTTCGTATGCGTTCTTTTAATCCAGAAAAAATCATCACGTACAGGAACCTTGCACACTGAGTCCGGTGCATTTTAATAGGAATATGTCCTCTCCTGTATCCACATTACAACACGACTGACTGACTGACTGACTGACTGACTGACTGACTGACTGGCAGCAGCAGCTGATCTGCAGCAGCGGTGATGTGGACTGGAGAAGGCAGCTGGCAGCAGGTGGAGTAGGGGAATGGTTACCATATCATACTGGACACAGGGCTCCATCAATGCTCACCTTCACGGTCACCTCACCAAGCCAGCTGTGGTGCGCTGTGGCCGCCCGGGGAGAGGGAGCAGAGAGGGGTCAGGGAGGTGGAGCAAACCGCTCAGACTGGACTCCAGCCGATCGGGTCTCGGGCGCTCCTCTGTCTCTCTCCCTCAAACACAGACGGCTCAAACAGCTCGCAAAAGGTTTTTGACTGATGCGAAAAAACTCGGAAAATCGAACATGTTGCGAAAACTTTAATGACAGACGAAAGTTTCAGAGTCAGTGTGTAAACGTGAGTGACACAACATGAGGCTGTATTTATTTTTGAACGTGCGACAATTTCAGATGAAAAATACGGACTTGGTGTGCAAAAGCCTTAACAGTATGACTGACTCTCTCTCTCTCTCTCTCTCTCTCTCTCTCTCTCTCTCTCGGACACACAAGCACACACCCGCACTTCGACACTTATTCGTTCCTGGCTTATTCATCAGATGTATGTAACGTAAACAGTTACAGTACATGTCCCCGATCATCACACACGCAAACTGCAAATACTGCAGGGGGAGGGAAGTATGTGCAGCCAGGGTAATAATGAGGCCATGAGTCTGGCAGGTCAGGCATGTGACCGCTGACCCCTGGGCCTCAGGAGTGAACCTGGAGCGGCGCGGCAATTCTCAGAAAGTTCCAGAAACTTGCAGAGCCCTCTCACCCCCCATCTCACCCCTCATCTCACCCCTCGTCTCACCCCTCGTCTCACCCCTCGTCTCACCCCTCGCCCTCGGCCGGTCTTAGCCTCTGTCACCCCTGCAGCAGCTGGAGCGGCTCAGAGAGCTCTGCCGGCCCCACGGGGACAGCGAGCACGGAGAGCAAATACACACCTTTAATACACACACACACACACACACACACACACGTAGAGGGGCGCACACACATGAAAACGCATACATGCTGACAGATATGAACATACAAACGCATTCATACATACATACTAACATGACAGACTGCCCATGCTATGATGTGATGTTAGGCAGATGCAGATGAGAATGCATGTGGACTGTAAACATATGTAAACACAGATGAAGTGTAGATATGAATTGGACACACACCACACCACTGGGGAGGGATAGTGGGGGGGGGGGGGCGGGGATAGAAAAGACATTATAACATTTCTTATATAATTTCATTAAATAATTACACCAGCCAAAATAATTTGTTCTAAGATACAAGCCAAGCTCACAGTGGCATAGCTAGCTACCTATAGACTATACAGTATAGTGAGTCACTGTCTGAAACATACAGTAGTGTCATGAAGAGAACCAGAGGATGAACTTTGTCTCTTTATTAACAGGACAGTAAACAGGCGCCCTACTGTCTCCCACTGTACACAAAGCATACTGTGGACACGGACAGACAGACACACACACACACACACACACACACACACACACACACACACACACACACACACACACACACACATAGGTGCAGTCACAAGCAAACACAAGTCAGAGGGTACTGATAATATGACCCTGGTTTACTGGTCGTATAAATTGTGGCAGGAACGCAGCAGCTTTCAGGGCTGGAACACGGTGGCACTCGGAGCTCCACGCCCCAGCATGGTTCAAGGTCAGATCACCCCTCTGCAGGAATCTACTGCCCCTCCCCCCAACCAACCCCCCTCACCCCCGTGACCCTCCCCCAACCAACCCCCTCACCCCCGTGACCCTCCCCCAACCAACCCCCTCACCCCCGTGACCCTCCCTGCTCCTCCTCCTCCCTGCCCAGGCTCTGGAATGAACCGAGCCACCCCTGCAGCACGTCCGAGGAAACCCCTTCAGAGAGCAATCCACACACACACACAGTGACACAGTAGTGTTTTCACAGCCAGCACAGTGCTGAGCTGTACACAGCTGGCCCTTTCAGTTAGCTCTAGTGCTTCTTTCTACACTCATATTACTATAACACGCTTGCACAAGTTACAACACGCACCTCTGCACACAAATAATGCCCTGGCACAAGCCGGCGAAACCAAAACAAGTGAGATGCAATAGAGCAGTGAGGAATGCCAAATGTCCAAAAGGTCAGTAACATAATGGCAATACCTTAAGGCTCCTATCTGATTGCACACGATGAAACATTACCGAAAGTGTACACTGGATTGCGGTCAGCAGCGCAGACATTCCTCCCCCCCTCCTCCGCCCCTCCCTCGCCCCCCAGTCCTTCTCTTTCTCTCCGGGGTCAAAGTTTTCACCTTATCTGGAAGCCATCAGCCGTACCAGTCCCACCTCTGTGACTCATTTAGTAGAAACTGTTGCACGTCGTTAAAATCCCTCTCTCTCTAAGGTCTGAGAAGTAAGGAGGAAAAAAAAGACATTTAAAGCCATACTTCACAAGCGAGGTAACCCGGGTCTCTGCCAAGTTTTTGTTCCTTTCTTTTTCCCCCTCACTGCCAGTTACAGCACATTGTGTAGTGGGCAGCAGACTACTCTACCACTCAGATGTTGTGAATGAGGGGAGGGTGGAGGTGGTGGGGGGGGGTGGGGGGGCAGGCAGACTACCACTCAGATGTTTTGAATGAGGGGAGGGTGGAGGTGGGGGGGGGGGGGGGGTGGGGCAGCAGACTACCACTCAGATGTTGTGAATGAGGGGAGGGTGGAGGTGGTGGTGGTGGGGGGGGGGGGGAGTTGTGCTATGATCCAGTTTACTATTTTGCCTGGCGCTTTCTTCTCGCTGTGTGGTCATGAGGGAG
>NW_028149877.1:0-3000 GCF_964638095.1 Poromitra crassiceps | reverse complement strand
GCCAATTGTAAGTAACATACCAAATAAAAGCAAACGGCAATGTCTAAGAATGCAACGCCATGTAACTGGCTCGTTAAGTCTCGCATTCCAGGGAATTACGTTAATGTCTGTGGGTCTTATTGGCGTAAGTGGCTCGAGCTGCGCTCAGAGGGCAGAAAACTATCTGAAGCTTTCTTTGTTGGAGTCCAGGTATGTTTTACAAGAAAGTGCTCGTCATTGTCGACGATAACGTTATCTGACCTGGCTAACAGTGGATACTCGCTTGCTTGCTGTGTACCGACCTCAAAGTAGTAGGCTACGTTCTTTATTTTACCCCCCTGCACTGTCTGCTCCAAAAACAACTCTCTTCTTCATGACGTTCTTTTGTATTTCGCGCCGTGACCGCCTGAAGTGTTAACACGACCCGGAAGAATTTGGCCCACCCCCGCGTCTGAACATGAGGTGAATAGACTTTCCCCCTGATGAACCAAAATGGCGGTGATTTCTGGTTAAGCCTACAAAAATACGTCATCCCTGTGGTACTCTATTTGATCAAGGTAAAATGTGTCACAACAAACCATCAAAGATAAGATATCCTGGCTCAGAGTAACATCACTCTCTCCTTCAAGATGTTACAGTATCCATTAAATAACCAATTACCAGAGAGAGAGAGAGATACAGAGAGAGATGATGTGTGTGTGTGTGTGTGTGTGTGTGTGTGTGTGTGTGTGTGTGTGTGTGTGTGTGTGTGTGTGTGTGGTGTGTGTGAAGGCATTTGGCTTCCACAGGGCAGAGCGCTCCAGCTTCCTACTGTTATGTAATCTGATAGGGAAAATCCAAGCTGCTACACACACACACAACTACACAAACACACACACACACGCACACACACACAGTCTCCATCCAAGACGCACTTGCACGAATATGCTCAGTTTGTGCTTCCTTCTATTACACACACGCACACACACACATGCATACACACACACACAAACACACACACGCACACACACGCACGCACGCACACACACACACACACACACACACACACACACACAGACACAGTGGTTATCGCCATATGCTGTCCTTGTCTGCCAATGTTTGTGTGTGTGCGCGTGTGTGTGTGTGTGTGCGTGCGTGAGTGTGTGTGTGAGTGTGTGTGTGTGTGCGTGTGCGTGCGTGTGCGTGAGTGTGTGTGTGTGTGAGTGTGTGTGTGTGTACGCACGCACGTGTGTATGAGTTTCCACCGGAAATATTTACTAGGGGATAATGTCAGACGTGCAAATGAGGGCTGCAGCCAGGAGAGAGAGAGAAAGAGAGAGAGGGAGAGAGAGAGAGAGAGAGAGAGAGAGAGAGAAGCGGGTGGAGAGAGAGAGAGAGACAGAGAGAGAGAGGAGCGGGTGGAGAGAGAGAGAGAGAGGAGCGGGTGGAGAGAGACAGAGAGAGAGAGAGAGAGAGAGAGAGAGAGGAGCGGGTGGAGAGAGAGAGAGAGACAGAGAGAGAGAGGAGCGGGGGGGGGGGGGGGGGAGATTTGATCTCAGTTGTGCTGATTGGTCCCTCATTGGACAGTCTCCTCCCACAGTACAGCAGAGATCCCACCCAGCATCAGAAGTATTATGTTAAGCATCAATACAGAGTATGAACATGATGATACCTTGGTTATAATAGGCTCAACAAAGGAATCGCTTATTAGTATTGGTGCTTCCCCCCCACTGACCTCAATCATATGGACAGAGCTATCCCATTGATCTTGGTCTGGAATACCAGAAACGTTACCAGAAACAGCCACCATCACAGTCTCCCTGCATCGATAAAGATGTTATTTTAGAGCCACAATATTGTTGTAAATATCAACAACTAGCCAACAGATATCAAAGCTGGTGTGCTTTATAGAGAGAGTGTGACTCGACCTGGTTGCCAGTTATATCAAACTGGTCATTCGGTGGTGTTTTACTGCCACATAACTAACGTGCTAACCGCTAGCTAGCCTAGCTATTAACATACAGGTGTGTTGCAGCGCTCTGTAATGCGTTATCGATAACGTTAAATTAATTAATTATTAATAAGGTCCCGCCGCCTACATCGACCAGCCAATCAGGTGTCCTGGACAGTACCTGTCCTGAATCAACACAGTGGGTGGGCATGTCTCCACACCTGATATGGAGCTGGATACCAAGCTAGTGAAGATGAGGCTGAATGTGTGAACGTGAGCTCTTCATTATAAAGTGTTGGAGTAGTCCATCAGTCCATGGACTAGAAAAGTGCTCTCTAAATACAGTCAATTTACCATGATGCTATTGGGATACAGTACAACACAGTGTGCTGAGCCCAGGCTGTGACCTTTGCCCTCTGTCAGACCTTCTTCTACTCTGCCTCCCATCTTTCACTGCCCACTCTACAGCATCTCATCACCAACAGAAGCTTCATACAAATAACTACATGTACAATGTCAGAGGAGGAGTAAGCAGGCTGATGGAAATATGAGCAATTACCTCAGAGAGAGAGAGAGAGAGAGAGAGAGAGGATGGAGAATGAGGAAAGAGAGAGAGAGAGGGAGTGAGGATGAGGGGAGGGAGAGAGAGAGAGAGAGGCTGGAGAATGAGGAAAGACAGAGGGAGAGAGGATGAGGGGAGGGAGAGAGAGCGAGAGGGAGAGAGAGAGAGAGAGAGAGGATGGAGAATGAGGAAAGGGAGGGAGAGAGAGAGAGAGAGATGAGGGAGAGAGAGAGAGGATGGAGAATGAGGGGAGGGAGAGAGAGAGAGAGAGAGAGGGAGAGAGAGAGAGAGAGAGAGAGAGAGAGAGAGAGAGGATGGAGAATGAGGGGAGGGAGGGAGAGAGAGAGAGGATGGAGAATGAGGGGAGAGAGAGAGAGAGGGAGAGAGAGAGAGAGAGAGAGAGAGAGGATGGAGGAATGAGGGGAGGGAGAGAGAGAGAGAGAGAGAGAGAGAGAGAGAGAGGGAGAGAGAGAGAGAGAGAGAGAGAGAGAGAGAGAGAGAGGATGGAGAATGAGGGGAGGGAGGGAGA
>NW_028149878.1:0-3000 GCF_964638095.1 Poromitra crassiceps | reverse complement strand
TTTTTGTGGACCAACCAACTCACTGGCAGAGCAACCCATAGAGCTGCTGGTCATCGCTAAAAACTAGCATATAGGCCTATTTAATGTATACACACACACGTGCACACACACACACACACGTGCACACACACACACACACACACACACACACACACACACACACACACACACACACACACACACACACACACACACACACACACACAAAATACCTTAGGCTCGCAGGCATTCACCCACATGTCCTGCTGTCCAAACGTACTGTAGTGGTGCTGTAACAGAAAAGCATTGAGATTGTGGAGTACAGAGAGGGAGCAGGGGAGGAGGAGAACACAGAATAATGATTTGAGCTGGGGAGAAATAATAGTAGTGGGGGAGCGGGAGGAATACACGGGGAATGGAATAGGGGAGAATAAAGGGAGAGGGAGATTGAGATAGGGAGAGAGAACGAGAGAGGGAAGAGTGAGATAGGGGGAGAGAGAGGAGGGGGCAGGGGGGAGATGCAGATATGGGGGTGGGTGGGTAATTTATGATTTAATCTAATGCAGTCTGGACCTGCTGTAAGTCACACAGACCTCAGCTGGGAAAGCGAGGGAGGGAGAGATGGAGAAATTGAGAGAGAGACATTAACCTTTCCTCGAAGCGAGCGTGGAGCTCTTTTATCTGACCACCAGCCACCCCTGTAAACCTTTTCTTCTTCTCTCCTCCTTCCCTCTGCTCGCCCCCTCTTTTACTAAAGGGCTGCACTTTCCAAATGTGTTGAATAAGTAAGATCAACTTTGTTCCCACTGACTTAAATCCGTAATCTCCAAAAGAATTGTCCGTGTCTTTTGCTAGTCTTTCTCACCAGTTGATACAGGGTACCGCAGATGTCTTTTTCTAGTCTTTCTCACCAGTTGATACAGGGTACCGCAGATGTCTTTTTCTAGTCTTTCTCACCAGTTGATACAGGGTACCGCAGATGTCTTTTGCTAGTCTTTCTCACCAGTTGATACAGGGTACCGCAGATGTCTTTTTCTAGTCTTTCTCACCAGTTGATACAGGGTACCGCAGATGTCTTTTTCTAGTCTTTCTCACCAGTTGATACAGGGTACCGCAGATGTCTTTTGCTAGTCTTTCTCACCAGTTGATACAGGGTACCGCAGATGTCTTTTTCTAGTCTTTCTCACCAGTTGATACAGGGTACCGCAGATGTCTTTTTCTAGTCTTTCTCACCAGTTGATACAGGGTACCAGTTGATACAGGGTACCGCAGATGTCTTTTTCTAGGCCGACCCGGAAGTTACAGCATCACACTGGTTCCCTCGTCTGGAATTCAGATGGATCAATAGATGCCTGAAAGAAGCTCTTTGATTAACACAAGTGTATGAAGCTTAAGATACATCCACTTTTAGGATTTTTGAAAACGCTTCAACAACCATCAAATGTTTTGTTCATTGTGAAGATGATCATGCAGGTGTTGTGAAACTGAAATGAAACCTGCATGGATCTAAGTGTGCAGAAACTTTCTTTCTCTTGATACATTTCATTTCAACAGACAAAGAAAAGAGCGCCACCTACAGACACTCAAACTGCATCAACAGAAATCCAAGGAGAAAGATGTCACAGTACTGGACACACTGACTGGTGGTCGTCTGTGGGAAGAGCAGTACAGAAACACCACAGCGACTTAACAACAAAGGTTGAGACAACATTAAAAACAAACGGAGGAACTTACCACTTTAAAATGCAGTTAAATCAATATTTCACATTGGTATAATGGATTTTTCATACAGACACATACCTCAGTGAGAGGTAACAGTCAGCCTGCACATGAACTGTCCCAGGAAGCAGTTGTTGCCACAGGCATTGCCGCTGGCATTTCAGGCTGTTTTCGGAAATATTTTTTTTTTTATATTGGTTGGAATGTCTGAGACCATCATGGCTTTTTGGACCGAGGAAATGACACTGCATGGACATGTTGGGCAGCCATGACACTGCATGGACATGTTGGGCAGCCATGACACTGCATGGACATGTTGGGCAGCCATGACACTGCATGGACATGTTGGGCAGCCATGACACTGCATGGACATGTGGGGCAGCCATGACACTGCATGGACATGTTGGGCAGCCATGACACTGCATGGACATGTGGGGCAGCCACTATTGATGGTTGACTGTTAGCTGAACTGACAGGAAGGCTTTGGAAGTTGTTTCTCAACTAGATTTGTATCCTTACAGTGTCAGTAGTATGAGAAGATGATTTGTATCCTTACAGTGTCAGCATGGCCGTAACTAGCTATGAGGACGGGGAGGTCCGGACCTCCCCTAATATTTCAGAGAAAAAAATAAAACAATCTGCATGGAAAAGCATGAAAAACACGGGATCGCTTTTATTTTGAAACAAAAGGCAGGTCAGGCAGGAAGTCATCTGACGCCGCGTCCGCGGTAACTTGATTCCGAGAGAGCAGCAGCATGGTGGTGAGTGATGACTGTCTGTCTGCCTGGCGAGATAATTGAAGGTGAGCGAGCTGCGAGACAGTGAGCGAGTGAACGACAGACAGTGAGTGACACTGACAGATTTTTTAGCAACAACCAAGAAAGTAAGTGTCTAGTCTGTCTCTTAAGTAATGTTACCTGTGTGACCCATTGGGATGCTACTGGCTAATCATGCAGGTGGCTATATGCATGGTTTCAGTTTCATGACCCAATAAGTAACAAAAAGAGGTGGTGTAAAGTTAAAAACAACATAATATATTTTATTTTATTTTTCAATCGTTCCTATCAGGAATAAATAAATGTCCCTCTGTATGTTTTTTTTATTATCGATGATGACTTTGTGTGTTGTGTACGGCTTGGGTTGTGTACCTGTGTTTGTAGGTGTCATTTTGATATGAATTTGGCTAAAACAGTTTGTGTTTGTTAGTTACAATTATGTTGACAGGAGAGCTGAGCAGGTGGTGACATGAAAGAGAATATACTGAATAATGACATCACAACAGTATAATCCTAATGTTGATTT
>NW_028149879.1:0-3000 GCF_964638095.1 Poromitra crassiceps | reverse complement strand
CTTTGAAGTGTGTGAGATAAAAAGGAAGCACCGTGTTTTGATGTGTCCCATTGCATGCTGGGAAGACACCAGGTACAGCAGAGAGGTGCGTGCGTGCGTCCTTGTGTGTGTGTGTGTGTGTGGGGGGGGGGGGGGGGGGACTTCAAGGCCCGACCTGAAACTAATGTTGAATGACATTTGTATTGGGGACTAGGAATTTACTAGAATTAAGGTTGGGAACGCCGCCCGCTTGTGACATCACCTGACCTCGGATTTCCTACCCCGATCTTCGGGGGAGCCTCACCAGCCCCGACCTCAAAATCCAAGATGGCAGCTCCGCCCTTCAACAGTAGTTCAAGTTGTAGTAAATACGGTTTATTAGCACTTCTGCCTTTGTGTCTCATTAAATCAGTTGTACACACAGTACTGTCGAACTGCTATCTGTAGACATGTTGCTACAGTGTTTGTATGCGTAAAATGTGTTGTTTATCAACTGTTATTGCTAACAATGGCTAGCCTGGCTACAGCTAACCCTGGCTGGTTTCCCCAACTCTTTTATTGGAACGCGGTCAACTCGGTTTGTGACGTCGCTCAGCTGGGAAATCCCTAGTTCCCAATACAAATGGAATGTGCAATAAGCCCAAGCCCGACCGAAGGCTATATAGCCTGTGGATTTTCTGGAGGAAGTGGAAATAACAAGACAGAAGGCTTCAGAGTAGAGTGACGCCCCATTCACCCCGCCTCACCCCCCCTCACCCCCACCTGGAGTCACCCAGTTTCTCCAGCGTTTGCAGCCCCGTTGCTGAATCGTTAGCTGGCGGGATCAGCCGTCTTGCCTCGGCCTTGCATCATCATCTCCGTCTCAAGTTTTCAATGGCGTCTTAACTGCGTCTCTCTCTCTCTCTCTCTGTGTCTCTCTGCCCCCCCCCCCCCCCTCTGCCATGTAGATTACCCTCATCGGCTTCCCTCAACATCCATCGCCTTCAGAACAAAAGGCGGTCGATGGGCTCGCCGGCTGGAGGGACGATCAGTACAAGGTGACCCTGATGGAGATGCAATCACACTCACATCTCCTCTGCTCTGCTCCAGCCAACAGAACAAAAGCAGACATGAGTGTGGGTAGATTACCCGGAGAGCTTCAGAGAGGAAACCGTTATTTCCTCGAGTGTTGAAACGAGCCGTTTGAAACAGCAACAACATAATTGTGTCGGAGCTCAATCAAACTATATACGGCAGCTCAGAGGAGTCAAGGTGACTCCTGAGTCTGCTGGCAGCCCGCTGCTTGTGTTCTTAACACGACGTCACGTTGTGCTTTACTGCTCTGTCTGTAAACAATATCTATGTCTCTGTCTGTAAACAATATCTATGTCTCTGTCTGTAAACAATATCTATGTATCTGTCTGTAAACAATATCTATGTCTCTGTCTGTAAACAATATCTATGTCTCTGTCTGTAAACAATATCTATGTCTCTGTCTGTAAACAATACCTATGTCTCTGTCTGTAAACAATATCTATGTCTCTGTATGTAAACAATATCTATGTCTCTGTCTGTAAACAATATATATGTCTCTGTCTGTAAACAATATCTATGTCTCTGTCTGTAAACAATATCTATGTCTCTGTCTGTAAACAATATCTATGTCTCTGTCTGTAAACAATATCTATGTCTCTGTATGTAAACAATATATATGTCTCTGTCTGTAAACAATATATATGTCTCTGTCTGTAAACAATATCTATGTCTCTGTCTACAATATCTATTTCTCTGTCTGTAAACAATATCTATGTATCTGTCTGTAAACAATATCTATGTCTCTGTATGTAAACAATATCTATGTCTCTGTCTGTAAACAATATCTATGTCTCTGTCTGTAAACAATATATATGTCTCTGTATGTAAACAATATCTATGTCTCTGTCTGTAAACAATATCTATGTCTCTGTCTGTAAACAATATATATGTCTCTGTCTGTAAACAATATATATGTCTCTGTCTGTAAACAATATCTATGTCTCTGTCTGTAAACAATATATATGTCTCTGTCTGTAAACAATCTATATTTCTCTGTCTGTAAACAATATATATGTCTCTGTCTGTAAACAATATATATTTATCTGTCTGTAAACAATATATATTTATCTGTCTGTAAACAATATCTATGTCTCTGTCTGTAAACAATATATATTTATCTGTCTGTAAACAATAGCTATGTCTCTGTCTGTAAACAATATCTATGTCTCTGTCTGTAAACAATATATATGTCTCTGTCTGTAAACAATATATATTTCTCTGTCTGTAAACAATATATATTTATCTGTCTGTAAACAATATATATTTCTCTGTTTGCTCTCATGTCACTGATCTGTTTCCACTCACGTTTTGCACAAATTCAACCATCTTCAAAAGCCATCAACCTTATCATGTGAATCAGTGTGTGTGTGTGTGTGTGTGTGTGTGTGTGTGTGTGTGTGTGTGTGTGTGTGTGCGTGCGTGCGCGCGTTTTACTTAAGTTGAAATTGGGGATACACAGCCCACTTAAGACCAGGGCCCAGCTGCACAAAGCACCTTAGGTTAAGATTTCCCTTAGAGTCAGAGTTAAGGTGTCCATAAAATACAATTGGCTGCACAAAACACCCTTAAATCTTGTGCTTATGTTTTCCTTAACATGTTTAACCTTATGGAGAAGATTTAAGGGTGTTTTGTGCAGCCGATTCTATTTGATGCACACCTTAACTTTTTCAACAGCATTGTCTATTTCCAGAAATCATGACCCGGTTACTCAAGATAATGCACAGACTTTGTTGTGAGTAGTTTCATGTAGGAACTATTTTCTTTTGCAGTCTCGTGTAGGAACTAGCTAGCAGCTAGCGGGTGTAGTTCGCTCAAAAGAAAACTGAAAACTGATATTTTGCATGGTTTGATCAAAACACCAGACTTGTCCATCATCTTGTCTTGTTTCCCGCCACCTTTTACCCAAGCAAGGTTCTGCCATTTTCTTAGATTATTTTTTTTCTTGGC
>NW_028149880.1:0-3000 GCF_964638095.1 Poromitra crassiceps | reverse complement strand
TAAGCTTGTGAGCTACTTGACCAGCACAGCTTGCTATTAGGAGAGAGCACCATAGCTGATAAAACCACACACGCACGTAATTAGAATTTCAACAATGTATTTAGGATTTAGCAGTCAAAACATACAACATCGATACTACCTGAGGACATCTCAATCTGCTCGTGAGCTCAGTTGTTTATGTGATAGTGGGCACGGATTGCTTGCGTCACATGAATACCTAGCACAACTTGTGACACAATGATCTTCAGAAAATAAATCTGTGTAGTTTCCCAAACTCATTTGATCGTTCCCCATATAGTTCACTATATGATAAACACCACATGAGGAATAGTGAGTGAGTGAATGAGTGAACCATATAGTTCACTATATGATAAACACTACATGAGGAATAGTGAGTGAGTGAATGAGTGAACTATATAGTTCACTATATGATAAACACTACATGAGGAATAGTGAGTGAGTGAATGAGTGAACCATATAGTTCACTATATGATAAACACTACATGAGGAATAGTGAGTGAGTGAATGAGTGAACCATATAGTTCACTATATGATAAACACTACATGTGGAATAGTGAGTGAGTGAGTGAGTGAGTGAGTGAGTGAGTGAGTGAATGAGTGAACCATATAGTTCACTATATGATAAACACCACATGAGGAATAGTGAGTGAGTGAACGAGTGAACCATATAGTTCACTATATGATAAACACTACATGTGGAATAGTGAGTGAGTGAGTGAGTGAACGAGTGAACCATATAGTTCACTATATGATAAACACCACATGAGGAATAGTGAGTGAGTGAACGAGTGAACCATATAGTTCACTATATGATAAACACCACATGAGGAATAGTGAGTGAGTGAATGAGTTAACCATATAGTGCACTATATGATAAACACCACATGAGGAATAGTGAGTGAGTGAATGAGTGAACCATATAATTCACTATATGATAAACACCACATGAGAAATAGTGGGTGGGTGAGTGAATGAGTGAACCATATAGTTCACTATATGATAAACACCACATGAGGAATAGTGAGTGAATGAGTGAATGAGTGAACCATATAGTTCACTATATGATAAACACTACATGAGGAATAGTGAGTGAGTGAGTGAATGAGTGAACCATATAGTTCACTATATGATAAACACCACATGAGGAATAGTGGGTGAGTGAATGAGCGAACCATTCCGTCCATGTTTCTTTTCCTCCGGGGGAGCAGGCCCACTGACCCGCTCTTAATGTTCAGGAGGTTCAGTCTCTGTGCACCTTAAGGCACATTCTGCTTATTACTCTCTGGTTAATGGCCTTCCTTGCTGGTGGTGTTCTGTTGGGGGCTGTGTGTAGACCGTTGGTGGGAAGGGGGGGGGGGGGGGGGGGCTGTTGGGTCAGGTGTGCTGATTCAGGTAGTGTCTGTTGCTGTCTGCCTTTTTTTGCTGTAAGGTGTGGGAAGGTACACTATGTTATGGGAGGATGTCGTGATATTGCAATTATGCTCTATTTTCATACAAAAATAAACATGTCCATTTCAAACGGTGTAACCGTCACTGCCCACATATGTCATGCGTCTTTCACGTTGGTATCATGTCAAGCAATACATCCACTAGTGGGCAGTAGAGAGTCAAATGTGTGAGTGTGTGTGTGTGTGTGGTACTGCTCCGTTTCATCCATATCCGTAGAGGCCCAATTATGCTCAGCGTTAAATACGGATATCCATACGGACGAAGCCTTCTGTCCGTACTGTGTGTTCATTTTGTGCATAATTCTGCACGTTTTCTCAAAGCTCACATATACGGATGAAACGGAGCGGTACCACATACTCACACATTTGACTCTCTACTGCCCACTAGTGGATGTATTGCTTAACATGATACCAACGTGAAAGAGGAATGGAAGTATGTGGGCAGTGACGTTTACATCGGTTGAAATGGATGCATTTATTCTTGGATGAAAATGGAGCATAAATCAGCTCTAAGCTTTCAGAAAACATGCAGAATTACACGTGAAATTAACGCAGAGGACGAACACAAAGCTCCGTATGCGTATCTGTATTTAAGCTGAGTTAAGTTAAGTTATTTAAGTTGAGCATAATTGGGCCTTAAGTCTAGAGTTGTTGTTGCAGGGTGGGGGTTGTCTAGGTGAGTGAGTGAGTGAGTGAGCGAGTGAGTGAGCGAGCGAGTGAGTGAGCGAGTGAGTGAGTGAGTGGGTTGTTTCTTTGGAGAGTGGGAGTGTTGGTTGAGTGTGAGGGGTTTTAGATACTGTGGTTGTTTTTCAGGTGTTTTTAGGCCGGCGACGGCCTCGTTATTAGGGATTGTCCGCTCATTCTTATCACGGATTCTGTCATGGATTTACAAGCCAATTTGGCTTTGGCCAATCCTGACGTGTTCCGCCCCCAAATCGAGCGGGATTCAGCGTGTTGTGGCGCTGCGCAAGTAACAGCCGCAGGCAGCCCTTAACTATGTTAACTAACGTTATCCTGGAATGCGATTTTAACACGTTCAGTGCCAGCGACGCCATATGGCGTCATTAGAAATTTACCGTACAGTGCCAGCGACGCCAAATGGCGTCATAACTCCAAATTGTTTTTTTGACGGGGGGGTGTCGATCTAAGCTTCTTACGTCGCCTCTAACAATATTGTAGCTATTGGAGGTCGATAACCTATTTTACAAACCCATTAGGTGGCGACAGCACTCTCCTGATCAGAGAAAAAGGAGCCAAACACACAGAAATAGTCACTGGGCAAAATGAGGAAATCGCATCGCATCCGTCCGTATGCATCGACGTGCCTCCATAAACGAGCACAACGCCAGCTGTGCCCCCAGCAGCAGCATCCGCTGTCACAACTGAGCACTTCCATGTACGCTGCAACAGCACATTCACATAATCAGCATTATTATTCCGAACTGGAAGCATGCCAGCCCGTGACAAACACACGCGGAACCAAAAAGCTGAATGTCGCGCACCATTCACTGTGTGTGCGCAGCAAACTCAG
>NW_028149881.1:0-3000 GCF_964638095.1 Poromitra crassiceps | reverse complement strand
CTGGGGGCCGGGGCTATAAAAAAAAAAAAAAAATGTGTTGCTTGAAAATACCGAGGTCATGACCTCGGTGTCCTCAATGGTAGCTACGGGCCTGCCTGCAACCCTCATGTTGGTAGGCAGGGAATCTACCGCTGCAGTACCTGGACGTCCAATACAGTTGTTTCTGAAAAGGTTTCATAAACCCAATGGCTGTAGAAGTTCTCTCATCCCGTAGAGGACCATGTAATCAATACTCAACTTGCGGCCCGGGGGCCATATGCGGCCCGTGATAGGGTGCAGAGTGGCCCCCCAACCATTTTTTAATTCACAAGGAAAATTAACATAAATAAGCTGAACTTCAGCTAAATTGACAAATATCGCAGCCTGCTTGCCACCCAGGCACTTATGTACTTACTACTAACTTAACGTAACCTAACAATTATCCTGTCTGCACAAAGTTGACCTGTTTGGTTAATTTTCTTTTTGAGAGAGATCCTTTATTGATTTGTTTGGGAAGAGGCTTTACTCTGAATAGATTTGAGAACTGAACTCAATTGAAAACGTGAAGAAACTGAATTTCTAACTTGGGTTGTTTGTTTTTGTTGTACCTCCAATACACTGGATATTGTGTTTGCATTCTCACTCTGATTATTGCTTTACATTCTGCTTGATGGTTCAGATTTATGCCATGTGGGTTCATGGCAGAGTGTACAAATCTAAAAGATTTAAAATTGTCAGGCTAAATTCCAGCTGGCACCCCAAAAACCTACAATCCACTACAGAAAAATGTATATGATTCGTGTCTGTTTATTGACTGGCCCCTGGTCTCCTGTCATTTTGCAAAAGTGGCTCCCGGGCAAAGCAAGTTGAGTATCCCTGATGTAATCCATCAATAGATGTTGGAAGGGGGAAATCACCGGAGCTATGAGGTTTTCAGCCGACAGCGGCAAGTCAGGTTACTGTAGTATGCTCCTCATAACCTTTTTACATTAAAAGTCCCACGAATACACCTTTTTTGTTACCCAGGAAAGCAGCAGGGTGTAGTAGTAGCAGCAGCATGTGTGTGTGTGTCTTTGTGTGTGTGTGTGTGTGTGTGTGTGTGTGTGTGTGTGTGTGTGTGTGTGCGTGCGTGCGTGCGTGCGTGCGTGCGTGCGCTTGCGTGTCTGTGTGTGAGAGCATGTGTGTGTGCATGTGTGTGTGCGTGCGCATGCCGCATGCGTGTGCGACTGCGAGCGTGTGTGTGTGTGTGTGTGTGTATGTGTGTGTGTGAGAGAGAGTGCATGTGTGCGTGCGTGTGTGTGTCTGGTCTCCAGTGTTTGGACTGGGCCCCGTTGGGACTGTGTGTAGAGCCTCATTAGTGGCTAAGGTTTGGCTAGCGCGCTCCTACTGGGGACTCACTCAGGGGCACAAAGTCACATGTTACTCTACTGCTGGCCCATCTGCCACATTGGCCCTCATTTGAGACACACACCTCTGTTTGTCTGTGTGTGTGTGTGTGTGTGTGTGTGTGTGTGTGTGTGTGTGTGTGTGTGTGTGTACGGCTTCATCTGTGTTTGCGTGTGTGTGAGAAATCCTGTCCAATGTCACTCATGCTATCAGGTCAGCGATATCACATTAGATGGCAGGAAACAGGAAACAGGAAGGAGATGAGAAGGTAAAAATGGGCCAATCGATGGATGTGGATGTCAGCTGAAGACATTTTTGGCGCTGTTTGAATAATTCTATTTGATTAAACGGATAGGACGTTTCTCCCGTGGCTGCCCGTGGATTTGGTGCGACAGACAAATAGGGCAGACAGAAACAGCAGCAGATGATAGATATATAGATAGATAGATAGATAGATAGATAGATAGATAGGTAGGTAGGTAGGTAGGTAGGTAGGTAGGTAGACAGACAGACAGACAGACAGACAGACAGACAGACAGACAGCTCCAGCACACCATGTTGCTGTATGTGTCTAACAGTAAAGGACATTAGTTGTGTAATGTGTTGTGTTAATGATGTTAATAGCTGCACTCAGCGGGGCAAAGGTTAATTGTCACACCCTGCTACATACAGGCAGACCCCTCCCCCCCCTCCCCCCGCTACATACAGGCAGGCCCCTCCCCCTCCCCCCGCTACATACAGGCAGGCCCCTCCCCCTGCACACGAGCTCATGCACACACTACACGCACATAAAAGCACGCACACATGCACACACATAGCCCATCAAGCCACATTGTGTGTGTGTAACGAGCGCCCTAACAACACATTTAAGAGCAATTTAATACCGCATTAGTCTATCAGTTCTCCTTGTTTCCCTCATCGCTTGTGTGTGTAGTAGCATGTGTGTGTGTGTGTGTGTGTGTGTGTGTGTACATGTGTCTCTTATCCCTTCACTTCTTCTCCTCCCCTCTCTTTGTCCTCCCCCTTCTCACGCCTTCTTGTTTTCAAATTGTACTTAGCGAGTTTCGCCTGCCTAAGCGGTCGGTTTATTGCCATATCAATTAAAAATTGATTGGAATTTATCTTGGTGTGCTCATAACAGACAAACAAAACAACCACAATGACAAACACACATCCACAGGGCAATACAACTACACTGTAGTTACATCTGTAAAACCGTATAAAAAAGAAATACACTCAGTGTAAAAAACAAAACAAAAAACGTTTTTAAGGGTGTCGACTCTCACAAGTCCTTATTCGTGGGGGCTTTCGAGCCTCGATGAAGAGGCGGATGGCAGTTGGGAAGAAGCTGTTCTTGTGACGAGAGGTTCTGGTTCTACCAGACCTGTCTCCTGCCAAGGGGGAGTGCCTCAAAGAGTTTGTGGCCTGGGTGGGAGGGGTCGGCCACGATTTCCTGAGGCACTTCAGCGTCCTGCAGGTCCTGAAGGGATGATGGCAGGCTGCATCCGATCACCTTTTCAGCACAGCGGATGATGCGCCGCAGCCTGGAGATGTCCTTGTCACTGATGACATCACAATTGCCCAAGTGTACTGATGACATCACTGGTGATGTCGCAATTGCTCACATAGACAGAG
>NW_028149882.1:0-3000 GCF_964638095.1 Poromitra crassiceps | reverse complement strand
AAATTCTTTTTGTGTTAGAATTTCTAACACAAAAAGCATTAACATTTCAGCATCTAAATAGACACGCCTTGTTTGGGCATGAGCTCATTGAGTAAATAGACCAAAAAAAAAAAAAAAAAAAAAAAAAATTTTTTTTTTTTTATATTAACTGATAGACCGACAGCAATAACCGAACAACGACGTTAGCGACGGTTAATCGATTAACGGTTAACCGTTGACATCCCTATTAAGTACATACATAAGTGCCTGGGTAGCAAGCAGACGGCGGTATTTGACAATTTAGCAGCTAAATCATAGATTATTGAAAGATATTCCAGACTGAAATGTTATAACAGAAGTGGAGTATTGGCCAGAATGACATGAACATTTGGACACTTATTCAGCGGGTATCTTGCATGTTGCGTTCAGGTGCACTGTAAAAAACAAAATATATATATTTTTTGCAATTCCATCGCGGGCCACACGGGGTGATACTCAACTTGCGGCCCGCGGGCAACACAGGGGGTGATACTCAACTTGCGGCCCGCGGGCAACACAGGGGGTGATACTCAACTTGCGGCCTGCGGGCAACACAGGGGGTGATACTCAACTTGTGGCCTGCGGGCCACACAGGGGGTGATACTCAACTTGTGGCCTGCGGGCCACACAGGGGGTGATACTCAACTTGCGGCCTGCGGGCCACACAGGGGGTGATACTCAACTTGTGGCCCGCGGGCCACACAGGGGGTGATACTCAACTTGCGGCCTGCGGGCAACACACGGGGTGATACTCAACTTGCGGCCTGCGGGCAACACACGGGGTGATACTCAACTTGCGGCCTGCGGGCAACACAGGGGGTGATACTCAACTTGCGGCCTGCGGGCAACACACGGGGTGATACTCAACTTGCGGCCTGCGGGCCACACAGGGGGTGATACTCAACTTGCGGCCTGCGGGCAACACACGGGGTGATACTCAACTTGCGGCCTGCGGGCAACACAGGGGGTGATACTCAACTTGCGGCCTGCGGGCCACACAGGGGGTGATACTCAACTTGTGGCCCGCGGGCCACACAGGGGGTGATACTCAACTTGTGGCCTGCGGGCCACACAGGGGGTGATACTCAACTTGTGGCCCGCGGGCCACACAGGGGGTGATACTCAACTTGTGGCCCGCGGGCCACACAGGGGGTGATACTCAACTTGTGGCCCGCGGGCCACACAGGGGGTGATGGTATCACTGCTCTATGGCATCTCATCTCCACCACTTTCCCCTGTATATAGCATAGCCTCTATATCATGTCATCTCCACTTCCCACTGTATATTTGAGCAAGAAGCCATGAGAAGCTGTGCTTTGCAGCCATATACAATAAGAACAGTCAAGAGGTGTTGTGGACCTTCGATGTTCTGACAACACTGTAAAGCACAGAAGTGGATGATTGCTTTCATAAAATGGGTGGAAAAAGAAGGCAGATTAACCATGCATTTTTCAGTAATACCAATACCAATAATAGATATCTGCCTAAAGGTTTTCAACAGTTAACAAAGCAAATGCAATCAAATTGGATGATATAGCAGCAATGTAACACAAAGTGCCTGACACAACACAAGCATTGTTTCTGTGTGGTCACAGTTGTGCATGTATGTACCGTACTACAATGAATATTTGCAGCTATATGGGATCAAACGTTCGACCAATCAGAATTGAGCCAAAACGATCCGTTTTACAATAAACAACAAAGCCGAAAGACGTCCAAAAGTAAGAACGCACCTAAAGTAAGTCGAGGAGTCGAGGGTGCTGTGCCCAGCAGCACGGCACCGTCCTGCACGGTTCCCACGGTAACATCCAACCTCTCTAGCTGCTGATTGGCCATCTGGTATTGTTTTGTGTCACTTCCTATTAAACTCATTGATCGCCTGTCCCTGTCTGCGGCGTGCGGTTGATCATCGCACATCACTCTGTGCCTGTAATATGAATATGGTACAATGCTATGATTACAGCACATGATGGTCTCTGTCTTCGTGTTCGCTGATGCGGGCCCTCCAGCTACGCTTACGCCGACTGCGGCTGTGATTGGACTGTTTATGTACAGTTTGCACTAAAGGAAGACCAGAGTAGTCTTATTAAGGGAAGATATGATGTCACCGGGTCACCACAAAGGACAGTGGTGCAGAGTACAAATGTAAGTGCAAGCGGAAACATACAGGCACACACACATGGGCACATAGATCTAATATGTGTACAGTGAATGAACAAAGACTGAGTTTGAAATACTGGTGGAAGCCAACAGCCAATCCAGTGCAGAGTATAAAACCAAAAGAGTTGAATCGCTGTGGGCACCAAGGGTCCCCGTTGTCAGTTATGGTTATGATGCATGAGCCCCTTCATGATAAGTTGGTTCAGCTTTTCACTGCGTATGAAATGTGTGCGTCTCAATGTCAGTCAGTAACTAGTAACAACAAATAACGCTTTTCCTTTTTAAGGACAACATTATTCTTCATGCAGCTGTGGGATTTTCCTTTCCTTTTTCTCTCTACAAAAGGTCAAAATTAATTTGGTGTAATGACTGTAAACAAGGCCGTTACACAGAGACGATTGGCAGCAAAGCAGCCTTTTTGGCACATTTGTGCGGGAAATCTGCTCGATTGCTTTATGGCACAACGTTCGAGGTGCTGTTCTTCCAGAGCAAATAGAGATAAAGCTTTCACACTTTCTGGCAGGAGATGGTGGAACGGGTGAAAGACCGATGGAAGAATATCTACTCTCCCATCCACCTACCCAGCAATGGGAAGGGGGGGGGGTTATCTGCTTGAGTTGATCAATCAATATTTTTTGTAGGTGTTGTAGATCCAGATGACATTTTGGCTAAACAGATAGTGTAAGGGGACATTCACACCAAAAGCGTTTTTGGAGCTGCCAGCACCTTTCTACAATTCATTCTCTATGTAAGGATGCGCTAAATGTGCTCCTCTTTCAAGGAACGCACCTGGCGTTTAAACGCTGGTGGCGTCTCGTTTTT
>NW_028149883.1:0-3000 GCF_964638095.1 Poromitra crassiceps | reverse complement strand
CGTCAGGTGATTGACAGCAGGAAAACGAGCTCTCATACCTCCAACTGTGCTGACTTTGTGTAGACAGCATGAGAATTAAAGTAGAAGAGGGGGGCACGGTGGCGCAGTGGTAGTGCTGTCGCCTCACAGCTAGAAGGTCCTGGGTTCAGTTCCCACCTGGGACGCTGTGAGCGCTGAAGGAGTGCGTGCCCGTCCGCATGTCCTTGAGTGCCCACCGCCCGGGTGGGGTCGTCAAAGAGGGCCTTTCTGTGTGGAGTTTGCATGTTCTCCCCATGCCCCCTGGGGGTTTCCTTCATATAGAGACACTGCGGCGCGCGTCATCATTCAGAAGCCACGCCCAAGATGGGGGGAAATACAAGGAAGCACTGCCTGACGACTGCAGCTAGCAAAACAAACCGCGACTAACCGGGGCGAACGGAGGAACTCTCGTTAGATATAAATAGTTTTGCGGGGTTTTACAGGGATTTGGACAGTTTTCTTTTTAGATAATGTCAAAAGATTATTTCAGTACACTTCCTCCAACGGAGAGGGAAAGGTACATCGAGAAAATGAACTCAGTTGGCCTGGAGCAGTGTCCCTTTTCATTGCCCAAACAACGCTGGATAAACGATCCCACACAGTGGCCTGAAGTGAAATATTATGACATAAGCTTTTAGGCATGTTTAAATTAATGAAAATAACGCTGGTGTAACATCAGACAGATGGCATCAGATGCGCTGGCGTTCTCCTATGTCACGTGTTGCACACAAAGATCATATATATGGAAGATGAACACTCCAACTTACTTCCGTGACAGCTAAATCCACATTTTCTTCTTGCGAATGCTCAATGGCTTCCTTGTTTTTGAGTACAAAAAAAACTTTAATTGGCGATTTTTTACATTTGTTGTGTGCGCAGCCCACCACACAACAGCTTTTAGCTATGTTTAATTCAAGGAAAATGACGCTGGTCTATGGGAGTGAGCGGAGCGATTTCCCCCGTGATGGGCGTGGCCTATTTCATGCAGTGTCTATAGGAACCCCTCACCAAAACATGCAGTATCCTGGTCGCTGAAGTAGTGCCTCCTCTGGTCGTTCGGGGCGCCTGTTCGGAGGGAGGGGAACTCGTTGGAATAGCGTGATCCTCCCACAGTTTCGGCTCTCCCCAGATCGGCAGAGGGTGGAGCAGCACCCAGGATAAATAAATTAAAATGAGCACTAATGAGGGATAAAAATGGGATAAAAAAAATAATATAAAATAAAAATAATTAAAAAAGAAGAGAGGGGCAACTAGACAAATTGGTGCAAACAAAACAAACAACGCTGGTATTATCCTTTAATATTTCCTAATGCTATTGCTGAGCTGATGTAGTGGAGCCTGGGCGGAGCTTATGTGTAAATATGGAAGCAAACCTCGTCATGCCCCGAATTCAAGACCTTGTCCTCCTTGTTCCCCAGAACATGAGTGATGCCATGGCGGTGCTGCACAAGCTGCAGACTGGTCTGGATGTGAACGTGAAGTTCACGGGGGTGCGCGTCTTTGAGTACACCCCAGAATGCATTGTGTTTGATCTGCTGGACATCCCCCTCTACCACGGCTGGCTGGTTGACCCCCAGGTGAGACTGACCTCCACCCAACTTATTTCCTTGACCTCTCTTCTCTCCCTGCGCAGCTCTCTCTCTCCTCTTCCACCGTTGTGATATTCTGTTAGCGTAAATATGAACACCCTGTTACTTACGAGCTGTGTTTTCTCTCTGTTGTAAATATTATAGGACATTATGTTCTTCTGTTTATAGTACACAATAGGACAAAAGCGTTGTGAAGGCTCTTCTCCCTAATAATCTGTTCTCTTTGTTCTCAGATGCGTGACATTGTCAAGGCAGTGGGCAACTGCAGCTACAACCAGCTGGTGGAGAAGATCATATCGTGCAAACAGTCAGACAGCAGTGAGCTGGCAGGAGAAGGTGAGCGCTTTAGTCTTGTCATTAGCTTTCCCTCTGTCCGCCCCTCTTCCCTGCCTCTCCCTTCTCCTACATCTACAGCCACGGTTCCACCACATGGTACCTATTCCCTGCCTCTCCCTTCTCCTACATCTACAGCCACGTTTCCACCACATGGTACCTATTCCCTGCCTCTCCCTTCTCCTACATCTATAGCCACGTTTCCACCACATGGTACCTATTCCCTGCCTCTCCCTTCTCCTACATCTACAGCCACGTTTCCACCACATGGTACCTATTCCCTGCCTCTCCCTTCTCCTACATCTATAGCCACGGTTCCACCACATGGTACCAGGCTCAACTTGACTCAACTCTACTCGCTGGTCGTTTATGGCTCATTTCCACCACATATAACAGCACAGTACAGCTCTACTCGACCTGGTCTTACTCGTCTCTACTTGATATAGACTCTGTTTTCCATAGCAAGTTTACTCGCCTCCGCCCACACCTGGTCGTCATAGCGACCGCATATCTGTCCTCCGCCCATAGCCGAAGTAGGCTATAACGTTAAAATTTAATCCATACACGGAACTGTTAAACTGGTTATGAAATACTGGTGCCTGTAAATGACCTACAGTGTACATGGGCAAATGTGACAATCGGCTAGGAGAATGGATATCACTTTGTTGTTACTCAAACTCACATGCATGCACTGTGCGGGGGACAGGAGTTGCGCTACGGGGAGAAGGGAAGCCTCTACCCCGGCGGCAACTCACCAGGCAAGACCCCGGCTTCGCTAAACCCCCGCCTCCGGCCTAGCGGAGCCGACGTTACACACAACTACAAAGGGCTTCCTGAGGAGCGGACTTTTTCTCTCTCAAAACAATTGAAAACCGGCCCGGCCCCCAGAACTGATAGCGAACAAGTCGGCATCGCACCTACAAACTTGATCAGAGGAAAATCTATAATGTCTCGATTATGTTATTACACCAAGTGATTCACTCTTCAGCTATAAAACGCTATATTAGCGGCATTATCCCACTCCTGGCTGACACAAATTTGGAAACGACACGTTTAGATC
>NW_028149884.1:0-3000 GCF_964638095.1 Poromitra crassiceps | reverse complement strand
AATGTGTTATTGTAAGTTGCTTTGGATAAAAGCGTCTGCCAAATGACGTAATGTAATGTAATGTAATGTACTGACGATGGTAATCTTGGTAGATCTTGGGCTGGGTTGGCCCCGCTGCTGCCCTCTCTCTGTGGGGTTTGGTAGTGTCAGACGGGATGTGCCGAGGTGGGCGGGGGAGCAGAGAGGACACGCCCCACAGGGACGTGGAGTCTCTTGAGGGGGTTTCTCCTCCGTGATCTGAGCCTCCCAGCAGCAGCATGGAGTGCTCTGGTGAGGAGCAGCCGTGGAGAGAGGAGAGATGGTCAGGAGGAGAGAGTGCTCTGGTGAGGAGCAGCCGTGGAGAGAGGAGAGATGGTCAGGAGGAGAGAGTGCTCTGCTGAGGAGCAGCCGTGGAGAGAGGAGAGATGGTCAGGAGGAGAGAGTGCTCTGGTGAGGAGCAGCCATGGAGAGAGGAGAGATGGTCAGGAGGAGAGAGTGCTCTGGTGAGGAGCAGCCGTGGAGAGAGGAGAGATGGTCAGGAGGAGAGAGTGCTCTGCTGAGGAGCAGCCGTGGAGAGAGGAGAGATGGTCAGGAGGAGAGAGTGCTCTGGTGAGGAGCAGCCGTGGAGAGAGGAGAGATGGTCAGGAGGAGATAGTGCTCTGCTGAGGAGCAGCCGTGGAGAGAGGAGAGATGGTCAGGAGGAGTGAGTGCTCTGGTGAGGAGCAGCCGTGGAGAGAGGAGAGATGGTCAGGAGGAGATAGTGCTCTGCTGAGGAGCAGCCGTGGAGAGAGGAGAGATGGTCAGGAGGAGAGAGTGCTCTGCTGAGGAGCAGCCGTGGAGAGAGGAGAGAACGTCAGGAGGAGTGAGTGCTCTGCTGAGGAGCAGACGTGGAGAGAGGAGAGAACATCAGGAGGAGAGAGTGCTCTGCTGAGGAGCAGCCGTGGAGAGAGGAGAGAACGTCAGGAGGAGAGAGTGCTCTGGTGAGGAGCAGCCGTGGAGAGAGGAGAGAACATCAGGAGGAGTGAGTGCTCTGCTGAGGAGCAGCCGTGGAGAGAGGAGAGATGGTCAGGAGGAGAGAGTGCTCTGGTGAGGAGCAGCCGTGGAGAGAGGAGAGATGGTCAGGAGGAGAGAGTGCTCTGGTGAGGAGCAGCCGTGGAGAGAGGAGAGATGGTCAGGAGGAGAGAGTGCTCTGGTGAGGAGCAGCCGTGGAGAGAGGAGAGAACGTCAGGAGGAGAGAGTGAGTGCTCTGCTGAGGAGCAGCCGTGGAGAGAGGAGAGATGGTCAGGAGGAGAGAGTGCTCTGCTGAGGAGCAGCCGTGGAGAGAGGAGAGAACGTCAGGAGGAGAGAGTGCTCTGCTGAGGAGCAGCCGTGGAGAGAGGAGAGAACATCAGGAGGAGATAGTGCTCTGGTGAGGAGCAGCCGTGGAGAGAGGAGAGAACGTCAGGAGGAGAGAGTGAGTGCTCTGCTGAGGAGCAGCCGTGGAGAGAGGAGAGAACATCAGGAGGAGAGAGTGAGTGGGCGATGAAGCCGCATAAATATTACATCAAAAGGACTGAGCATCACGATGAAAAGATCTGCATAAATAAACTGTATGGGCTACGATTCACCTGCCCTACAGCACTCCCTCAGGTCAGCACTAGGGGGCTAAATGCCAAGGACATCATCTTTGCTTATCAGTGTGTGTGTGTGTGTGTGTGTGTGTGTGTGTGTGTGTGTGTGTGTGTGTGTGTGTGTGTGTGTGTGTGTGCGTGATGTGATTGCACAGTACTGTGTGCTTTGTGTGCAGTCAAATATGAAACTGTCAATCTCAATTGTCAGATATTAAATGTCATATTGCCGTACGGTCAATCTGTTCCATCACCCATGAGGGACACATTCAAGGTAGAAGCAGTAACTTCTTGTTCAATGGACTTAAACCGAGGAAGAAAAAGGTGATAGCTAACTGTTGCCATGGTTTCATCAGGCTCATCAGGCTTTTTGTAGGAACGCAAAGTCTGCTGCATGAGAAAAAAAAAGTGTGGAACGGTGCTAGCCAACATCCACATTCTGGTGAGGACTGAGACGAGCCAGCAGGCCAGAGGGTGATGGACAGGAGGACAGGGGACTAGTCTTCTGGCTGCTGAGACAGACAGGAGGACAGGGGACTAGTCTTCTGGCTGCTGAGGCAGACAGGAGGACAGGGGACTAGTCTTCTGGCTGCTGAGGCAGACAGGAGGACAGGGGACTAGTCTTCTGGCTGCTGAGGCAGACAGAAGGACAGGGGACTAGTCTTCTGGCTGCTGAGGCAGACAGGAGGACAGGGGACTAGTCTTCTGGCTGCTGAGGCAGACAGGAGGACAGGGGACTAGTCTTCTGGCTGCTGAGGCAGACAGGAAGACAGGGGACTAGTCTTCTGGCTGCTGAGGCAGACAGAAGGACAGGGGACTAGTCTTCTGGCTGCTGAGGCAGACAGAAGGACAGGGGACTAGTCTTCTGGCTGCTGAGGCAGACAGGAGGACAGGGGACTATAGGGAGTGTGTCTCGGTGTCATGCTAACATAGTGCAGGGAAACAGCTGACCACATCGCTCTGGAAATATTATTGATCTGACCTGAGGTGCAAAACACAAAGACAATGACTTGATTCAGCTTCTCAATCTTTCCTCAATCTTTTCCCCTTTTTTTCAGGAAAATGCGTGTCTAAATCCTCATTAGAAAGACTTGTATGACTTTATCATAATACAGTGTAATGCTCTAAAAAGTACTGCTGTATTTTGAATTAATTTGCAGCATAAATTACTTGGTGGAATAGGTCCACCAAACAGTAGCTATCCTACATGTTTATTAATTTGGCGGGTTAAGGCTGGCTCACACTACAGGATTTTCGGGCCGATTTATGCCCGATTCACCCCTCCCGAGAATCGGAGGAGAAATCTGGCCTGGCAGCTTGCCAAGCTTGGTCGGGCCCGACTTTCGGCACCGATTATCTTGTAGTGTGAGCTGTTTGCAGATCCAATCTTAACCCTCCCGATCTGCTCAAAGCC
>NW_028149885.1:0-3000 GCF_964638095.1 Poromitra crassiceps | reverse complement strand
TCAACTCTACTGTGGCGTTTCTGATGTGGTGTATGATGATGACGTGTGTGTGTGTGTGTAGGGGGGGGGGGGGGGGGGGGGGGGGTTGAGTGACATGCATCTAATTAGCTGATCACTGTATGCTGTTACTTTTTCTTTCTTTTTTATCTTATCTGATGTGATTTATTGTACACTACTGTGTGTTTTTCTTTCTTGTATTTTTAAAGTGTGTGTCTCATAACTCCTAGTGAGTGGTCCACAATACATGTTGTATGTACCAAATTGTTTTTATGCTGTTGTATTGAGGAGTGACACATAAATACACTTTTCTACTCTACTCTACTCTACACATGCGGGGTGCAAATCAGGCAGTGATGGAAATGGGGCAGTGACAGACTGACAGCGCCACTCACACTGAAATCAACCCATGTCCCACCCCCCTCCAGGTGGGTCGCCAAGCCGAGTCGGCCAACGTGGGTTAACCCTTTCAAACACAAAGGTCACCTGTAGAGCCCGACCGATACTGGATTTTTGAGGCCGATGCCGATACCGATATTAGGGAGTAAAAAAAAATCCGATATCCATATATCGGCCGATATTCTTATATTAAATATACACATTATATTACACAATGTTTTTGCAATGATCCCTGAAATATGAAAACACTTGACAAAGATATGACTTGACAGGACTTGAGATATGTAATGTAGGCAGGATATTTTACAGCTTATCAATCAACGTTATTGTCCAAAATGACATCAATGCAATGAAACAGTCAACTGAACTGGGGATTTAATAATGATAAATAACTAGAAATACAAAAACACAAATAGAACATATATAAAATATAACTTGAATTAAGAAAAAATATCAAATATACACAACATGTTGTCTATGACTTAACACATTGAGTGCCAGCCATTTTTTCATCCTGTAGGTAAGTTGTGCCAGGTTTTTTTTTGAGGATTCTGGCTCATTTTACAAGAGCCGAGGATTATTTTCTGTTAAGAATTCATGAACACCAATCATCTAAAAATAACTAATAGAATGTGTGCTTTCTCTGTCTAAAAGAGTTAGTTTGCAGAGTTAGTAGTTATGTAGATATTAGCCGTTGAGTACAGCATGGTTTCAGCGTCTGGAAATTTATTCAGAGATAAATGGCTTTTTGTGAATTCGATAGAACAGTCACTTTAACCATTCATTTTTGGCATCAGTAAGACCGTCAGACATTCTAAACAATAGTTTTGAACAGTAATTTCCTCCATAACAACAGGAAACACCCCTCTCATTCAAACTCCTCCCTCCGTGTGTCTTCTCCTCCTTCCTCCTGGCTCTACAGCGGGCGTGTCAGAAGCGCGTTGCTGCTGCTGCCTGCCTGCCTGCCTGCTTGCCTGCGTGCGGACGCTCCTTGTGCGAGTCAAGATGGGCCGGGGAATGCGTGGGCGATGGGCAGATGTTGATTCTGGCCTTTCTGAGGTGTTTCAAAGTGTGTTTCACCTATAATCTATTTTGCAAATCGCTCTCCGCTCTCTGTGTGCTGCTGCCGGTGCGCGGCCGCTCTCGGAATGGATTACTGTAAAATCGCCTCGCCATTTCCTTGAATGGCAATTGCTCCCGCGGCAGTTTTTTCTTTGATTTCGCTCGTCTGGGGGAGCACTGTCAACACTTGGGTCGGTAAAATAGATTATACACATTCTCTTGCTCCAATAGTGATCTCGAAGGATGTAAAAGTTGTTGATTGATGTCCCACCGTCAAAAAAAAAAAAAAGTTTATGTAAGACGAGATATCTCGGCTCTGGCACTCAAGCGTTGGATTATGTAAGACGAGATACCTCGGCTATGGCACTTAACGTGTTAAAAAATACAAAATAAAGATATATCGGCATATCGGCCAACATATCGGCCGATACCGATATATCGGTTATCGGCCGATATAACCTGCAATAACCCTGTTTGGCCCTCAGTCTGAAAGGGGTAAGAGAGAGAGAGAGAGAAAGAGAGAGAGAGATAGATAATGTTATAATGCAGAATGCCATAGCAAGACATAACAGGGAAAACAGTGGCCTTCTCTCTCTCTCTCTCACACACACACACACACACACACACACACACACACACACACACACACACACACACACACTCATGCACACACACACACACACACACACACTCATGCATGCGCACAAACACACACACACAGCAGATGCGCAGAAATGTTTGGACCCGCACAGTGCCGTAGAGTAGCTATGTGGGGCCCCAGTGTAAGCAATTTTGATGGGGCCCTAGTACACGCTAGTGATGAAGTACACACACGCAAGCAACGCATGCACACACACACACACACACACACACACACACACACACACACACACACACACACACATACACACACACCATTAGGCATAGCATAGGCTATATACTGCATATATATAAATTATATTATACCAACATGTTGTATTTTACAGTTGAATGAGTTACTTATGGCCCAATTCCACAGCAGCTAGTAGCGCGGTCCCGCTCCGCTCGACTCGACTTTTGTCTCATCCCACCATCAAAAACCGGCCCAGCTCGGTTTGATTTAAGGCCGAGTCGTGCTACTTTTGGTCCCTGCCTCGTCGGGGTACTTCGGGCTGGCGAGTAGGTCCCAAATGGTGACGTAAAACTCTGATGGCTACTGATTGGTCAGAGAGAATCGTGTTTACTCTGTCTACTGACTGTCAATGCAATGCTGGCGGCTGCATACCAGTTTAGTGGTCTTACCTTATCTTCTGTTATGTATATTTCCATCAGTATTTTGTGTCGCTGCCTTCACCTCCGGTGAAATAAAATCGTGGCGGGTGTTCAATTGTCTGAGAAAAAAGTCCGCTGCTCGCTCAGGGAGCTCTGTAGCTGAGTGGAGGCTGCAGCGCTCCGCTAGGCCGCAGCGGGTTTTTGGAAGCCCCGGTCTTGCCTGGTGAGAGGCTGCGGGGTAGAGGCTTCACTCTGTTGCGCCTCTCCCGTCCTCCCGCACCAGCGCAGCAT
>NW_028149886.1:0-3000 GCF_964638095.1 Poromitra crassiceps | reverse complement strand
AATTATGGTCCCATTTAGAGTAAAAGTAGATGATAAAACAGACTAAGTTTTGGGACATGATTGACAGGTCACCTGTCCAATAATCACCCTGCTCGCCAATCACAGCTAAAAAAACAACAATAAGATGGCGATGGTCAAACTTGAGGCTTCAAAACAGGACTACAGGAGTCCACAAACCAATGGGTGACATCACAGTGGCTACGTCCATATTTGTATACAGTCTACACCCCCCCTAGTGGTGGGACCATGCAGCTTCAGCTGCCCTCCCCTTACCAAGCATGATGGCGTTGATAATGAGTCCCACTATATTCTGCATTATGAGGACCGTGATGGCAGTCGTACACTGCTCTGTGATCATGCGGCCTCCAAAGCCGATGGTCACCTGAACCTCAATGGAAAACAGGAATGCAGAGGTGAATGACCTGGATGGAGGGATGAGAGAGAGACAGAGAGACAGAGAGGGAGGGAGAGAGAGAGAGAGAGAGAGATTTAAGATGAATGCTTCATGCTCGCATCTTATCTAAATCACAGCGTGCGGTGGTGACAACATGCTGAACAACTTGCTTGAACGTGTAATGCTCCTTTAATGGGGACTATTTTCACTACTGCCCAGTGAAAAGGCCAAACATGCCCAATGATGTCCGCATTCAATTCTGGTGAATGAAACCACTGTTGATGCAATAATTGTGGCCTAAGAGGAAAATACGATAGCACTTGTGTTGTGTAAAATGATAGATTAAATGAGTCAAGGCAGTAGTTTGTCTCTGAGCTGTTCTTAGATTTTTTTAAACAACAGGAGACCTCTGGGTTGTAACGTTAAGGCGATAATGTATGGAATTAAATGGTGATAGGAAAACATCTGAAATAACAGTTGTATCGTTTAATCTAAGACCGTGAGGAGGAATTTCACAATAAAAGCACTCTTATTCTCCTAAATAGGCTATATATTTTCATAGTCTCTTTTAACACATTCTACCCATATTTATAAAAGAGTTTATACTATGGTTTTGTTTTTACCGGTAATTAAAAGAAATAGTTGAAAAATAGTGAAAATCCAGTGGGGCTGAGGGGGGCTGCGTCACGATTTAAAAACACGATTTCAGATGGACAAGCCTGTCTTTTATTGTCACACGAACACTTCAACACATGCATGCGGCCACAAACACACACTCATGCTGACGGTGGCCGGTGAAATTTGTCCTCTGCATTTGACCCATCCAGGCTTGTCCTTTCCTCCAGGGGGCAGGCCAGGAGCAGTGGTCGCTTTTTCTTTCCAGCGCCCGGAGACCAACTTCGGATGTTGTCGTCACTGGTCGGATGACGATCTTCTGCATGTTTTTAGTGGGGGGTTATGTACGGAGGAACCCCCTAGGGAGCACGGGGAGAACATGCAAACTCCACACAGAAAGGCCCTTTCGACGAGATAGCCCACCTGCGCAGTGGGCACTGAAGATATGGGGGGGTCACAACTCCAGCGCCCACAGCGTCCCAGGCGAGAATCGAACTCAGGACCTTCTAGCTGTGAGGCGACAGCGCTACCGACTGCCACCAGGGGGGGTTGCAGCCCCGGCAGCTCCCCACTTTCCACACCGGTGGGTCTGAGCGCAGCGGTACTCCTAGAAACGAATTGACCAACCACGGACGGCGAGCCAGACTTCCGTAACAGCCCAGCCAGTCAGGATTTCGCCACAGGATTTCTGATGGCAAAACCCAGAAATGCTGACTTGTGATTCAGACCCTCCGTCGCTGGAAGCGTGCTGACGTAAGGGGTCTGACCATGTGAGACAGTCAGTTACCCACAGGAGGAATGAGAATATACACCAATCAACAGCCAGTTACCCACAGGAGGAATGAGAATATACACCAATCAACAGCCAGTTACCCACAGGAGGAATGAGAATATACACCAATCAACAGCCAGTTACCCACAGGAGGAATGAGAATATAAACCAATCAACAACAACCAGTTTCATAGAGCCACCATTGAAAGGCGTTCTCTCTTCATCCATCTCTGTGTGGTTCGGCTCTGTCTGCTCTTGCAAAGGGCAGATAGCAGCAGATCGTGCGCACAGCAGAGAAGCTGACAGCACAACAGCAACTGTCAATGAGTGAGCTGTATGACGCCAGGGTCAGGAAGCGGTCAGGGAGGACCGCCACTGACCCCTCTCATCCTGGTAACCGTCTCTTCAAAAAAACTCCCCTCAGGAAGGCGGTTCTGTTCTGTGCATCAAAACCAGGACCACACGCCACTTCCCAAGGGCTGTTTCTCTCCTCATTAATAATTCAAATCACACTTAAGGTCATGACCCCCCCCCCCTTTAAAGCACTTTATCTTATTTATTTTAGTCCCTGCTTTTTATCTTTTTATTCTAGGTACTGGTGATTTTACTTTACCTTTAGGGGTGTTTTTAGCTGTGTATCTTTTATTCAAAAATCATCTTCTTTGTCAATTTGACTATGTACGGGTTCTATCATGTCCCGAGTGTGTTGTCTTGACTGTGTCCTGTCTGTTTTTTTTTATCTTGTTGAGTTGTGCTGCTACACCAGAATGAATTCCTGTGTCCTTGTGATGCAATTGGCAATAAAGTGTTTCTGATTCTGATTCTGAAGATGGACCCGAAATGTAAAGTAGGCTCTACTGTACATCACCAATCTGTTCAAACTTTTAACAGTGTTATTCGTGTTTTACAGTGTTTTTAACACTGTTAGGGTTTTACAGTGTTTACAATTGATTGATTTTAAGTTTCCACTGATTGCATAGGCTGTTTCATGTCTTTGAGAGATTCAGGGTGGAAACAGATTGAAGAAGAGAGAGGGATGAAAGGGGATAGATGAGACTGAAGAGAAAGAGAGAGGAAAGAGAGAGAGGGTGAAGGGAGGGAGGGAGAGGTTGAGAGTTGTGGCTTGGTGAGCGCGTGGTGCAGTAGGCAGCAGAAGCACAGGGGGGTGCCAAACCCTCTCCTTCCTCTCCTGCCTGCAGCTGTCCCCACATACCCCCTG
>NW_028149887.1:0-3000 GCF_964638095.1 Poromitra crassiceps | reverse complement strand
GTTTATCCAAACATTGGAATATGTTTGTAATTGTAAAAATTCCAAAAATCTGACACAATTATTGAAAGATATTTTCACGTTGCTACATTTTTTGTTCATTGGGCCCCTTCGGTTAGCCGGTAGATTCAGATGACTGCGATTTGGATATACAAGATTTAGCTGCATATGCTCTTGGTCTCTATACTTAAAGACTCGTCAAATCAATTGACCAAAAAATAATAATTATTGAAACTATTACCGTACATCGTTTATCACAGAATTATTCAAATTTGCTCATTTCCCTTCGAAAGATTCCGAAACAAAGGATACTAGTAGAACACGAACCTCCACGTTTTCAAAATGTCTTCACTTTTTGGTCGTCATTGGTATGCAAGGCAGAATAATTTGCAGAGAGAGTAGACAATTGGAAAAAGAGGTTTTCTTGCCTGCGGTAAGTAGGCGTCTGAATTCCTCTCTCCCCTTCCTTTATTCATTCATTTATTCAGCTCGTTTGGCGCCTCTTTCATTACACTGCATTATCTGTTGTCTTGGGTGGGAGAGAGACTCATTGATCTGGAACCAGCCCTCCTCTCTGTTTGGGACACGCTTCCAGGCACAGGTGAATCTAAACACGGTGGGCTATTCTATCAGGACTGCTAGGCAATTCTATCAGGGAGACACTGTTTGTGCATAAACAATCAGAGGCATGTGATTTGTGATTTTGATGCTGCTGCTGCGGTGTGTGTGTGTGTGTGTGTGTGTGTGTGTGTGTGTGTGTGTGTGTGTATGTGTGTGAGAGAGACAGACTGGGAGTGTGTAGGTGTGTATTTTGTATTCATCTTTGCGATCTGCTCTCCCACTATTCTTCTGGGGGTGCCTAATACAGTACCATGCCAGCTTTAGTCCTTTCTCTCGCACAGGCAGGCACGGAGCACACTGGGAGGGTAGAAAACAAACCCCCCTACTGGTTGCTTTATGTCTTTCAGCCACACAGGCACCACCGTTCCTCCATAATAGTGGAATCTCAGACAGCTTAGGATAACAGGAGGATAGGTGATTGGGTTATGGTCTGATGTCTTACTTCTCTGATATTTCATTGTTTTTGTCGTTTTATTTTCGACGCCATCGTGGGTTTCATCGATTTCCCTCGAAAAAGGATTTCTGTCCGTCGTTGCATTTGTTTTCCGTGTGGCCTGTAAATTAAAGAGAGAGAGGGATATTCGTAGAGATGAAAATGGGGTTGAATGATAGATGGAATCACAGATGTGATCACATCAAAATAAACGATTTAAAAAAAAAAACGAAAATGAAAAATCTGAAACATAACTGAAGTAGGTATAAGAAAAACATCAGCGTTGTGTTGTGACACCAACGCTCATCCGTCAAGTATTTGAATGCTTTTATGCTGAGAGAGATTTTGCAATCGCTCCTCTCATTGTGGAGAATGGGGTTAAAATTTGCAGCAGGCTGTAATCACTGCAAAGCTAATTTGGGCCAAAAACACACAAAAAAAAGAGTGATTTGGAAAAGCTCTAAATACCTTCTCCTTCTCCCTGGAAAAAAAACGAGGGGACACTTTCTCCTTTTAATGGCCATCTGCACAGGAGAGGGGAAACAGGGGGCTGGGGTCATCTCCGCTCAGCTGTCAGCGTTATTAGCGTAGGTAATGGAGCAGACGCTGGATTCATAGGGGTGTTGTTTTCATCCGTGGCCCGCTCCATGGTGTCAGCTCACACTGATAACTCTATATATAGTGATGTGGCGTGACATAACCATAGTGCTAAGTGTATGGAACAACAGAACCTGAGCCCGGGCCCGGGCCCGGCTCGGCTCACCCACACGAGTCCATCTTAGCTAGCTGCTGCCCCCCTTTGTAACACAATCGTCTTCCCTAAGCCAAGTGCACTCAGCCTGCCTCCTCCCCTCTCCTCCTCCTCCTCCTCCTCCTCCTCCTCCCATCGGGGCCCAGAACCTCTTCTGTGTGACTGCCAGCGCATTTTGATGCATGGGATATTACACTGGACGATGACGGGCCCGGGTCCGACAGAATAAAGCACAGCTCTGGTGCCGAGCTACTCCACATTTACTACGGTAATGGAGGGGAATGAAAGGGGGAGGGAGGGAGGGCGCGGTGTCCACGGTGGTGGGTGCAGGAAGAGAGAGAGGGGTGTGTTGCTGCGGACCGGACCCCGAGCCAAAGCCTGTGTGAACGGCCCCACGTGTCTTAAGATGGAGGCCGCAGCCTGCTAGGGCCCAGATGGATCAGTACACATTTGCTGTACAGCTGGTGGCTCTGTTTGGGGACCTGGTGTGATGCTCCTATGGAGAAAAAAATGATATCGCCACCATCCGAGGAGCAATTTAATAGCAGGCCAGAAGACAGCTGGCCACTCTTTAGTTTAGACTTTTTTTGGCACGGCACACTTACAGAATTGAGGGTGTCCGATTTTTCTCCAGAGACACCCAGATTTATACGGCTTTCAGCTGTCGGAGTCGCGACCATCAAATCCCTTATTTCTATTTTTCTTTTGTGTTTTGAGATTAAAAAACAAATCCCTCCGTCAGTGTCAACTATTCGCCGTCATCATCATCATGCTGCTCTTAATGACATTTAGGACAAGATATTTTCAAATGACAGTGCTGCTGTGGTGGTGGCAAAGTTCTGTGTTTAGAGAGAGAACCTTTTGAAGGTCTTTCATGGTCACAAAAGCCTGTTTGGGTTTGATCAGCACGGCTCCATGCCGCCCCAGTGCGTCACTTTGACCCCGCTGTGAACTCTGACATTTGGAGCCCTGTGGGGTTGGGGGGGGGGGCACGTTTGGCCCATTTATCGCTCCGTTTAAAACTGTCCCCGTGTGGTGGATGTTCTCACAGGCTGGACATGTTCTGAAGCACACAGGGACTCTCTTGTCTTCCAGGCGAGATGGGTTTTGGCTTCTCCGTTAATATATCTGCTTTCAATCCGACTCTGGTCTCGCGCTCCGGTCCGTTCCAAGCAGCTCCCGCCAAGGTGGCAGTGCT
>NW_028149889.1:0-3000 GCF_964638095.1 Poromitra crassiceps | reverse complement strand
CTCCACTCTGTTATCTCCCTCCTCCACTCCGTTATCTCCCCCCTCCACTCTGTTATCTCCCCCCTCCACTCCGTTATCTCCCTCCTCCACTCTGTTATCTCCCCCCTCCACTCCGTTATCTCCCCCCTCCACTCTGTTATCTCCCCCCTCCACTCCGTTATCTCCCCCCTCCACTCTGTTATCTCCCTCCTCCACTCCGTTATCTCCCCCCTCCACTCTGTTATCTCCCCCCTCCACTCCGTTATCTCCCCCCTCCACTCCGTTATCTCCCCCCTCCTCCATCCCGTTATCTCCCCCCTCCACTCCGTTATCTCCCCCTGCTCCACTCCGTTATCTCTCCCCTCCACTCTGTTATCTCCCCCTCCTCCACTTCGTTATCTCCCCCCTCCACTCTGTTATCTTTCCCGACTAGAACACTCATTGGAAAAAGTAGGTGAGACTTTTTTGAGATACTAAACAAAGTGGTTTTACATGTTGCCAAAAAATACAATTTAATTGACTGCTTCTACCTGCTAATAATGAGTGTGAAAAGGAGCAAACAACACACAAATATTCCTCTAAATCTGGTTTGAAAAGACCCAAATATCTTTTGGCGGCGGCCGCCAAATGGTCCGCCCCCTGGCATACCCTGGCTTTCTGTGGCACACCCAATGAGCCAAGTCTGGCTACGCTACTGCTTCAGATGAGCTCCTTCGTTTCATGGGCGTGTCAGTGTCGACAGCGAGGACGAGGAGATAATGATGGCGTTACAAAGCTGCTCCTTTTCCTGTTTCTGGATCTGTTTTTTGGCAACAGCTTGGCATTGTTTTCTCCGTGCTTAGAACAGATGTACAAGGCGGTTTTGACATAACCTGCGCTGACACTCTGTGACACACTTTGACAAGATCAGCTTCACAAATGAGGACCACTTTTATGATTTTCAAAGCGTAAATGCGTTTTTGTTTTTGTTAGGAAGCCTGACCAGAGCGGCTTCAAAGATGGTAGGAGGCGGACTCAGAGCTTGTCCATGCATAGCAAAAAAGGTTATTTACAATATGCAGCATGCCACAGGTGATCCCAAAAATATGTAATAGAAAAAGCAAAATAAACAGTTAACTTGACTTAACTAAACAAAACTCAACTCATAGTCACAAAACTTAAATGAGCATCACATGCTACATGCTGACGTCTCACCTCCCCAACAGCCCCAGAGCAACTGTTTAAATAGAGTAGGCCCAACCCTTCACTCAACAAGAAGCAATCTGGGCTAAACCAATGCTGCAGGTGAAGTCCATGCACCTCCTGAAACATGGGCTAAACCAATGCTGCAGGTGAAGTCCATGCACCTCCTGAAACAGGTGAGTTTCAAAGTTAGAAGCTGTCACACAATTCCACATAGAAATACTTTAGACACAGCTTACCATTACACATAGACTTGCAACCTTACAGAAGCAGATCACAATCAACATATTAAATATCTCACTGAAACATAATGGACCTCCCCCACACCCCACACACTATTGGTCTTACCAGTGACATCACTAATGAGCGTGATCGACTGATTGGTTGGTTGATGATTGAATCCAGGTGATGTGAGTCAGGATGAAATGAGATGACTTGTAAGTGCAGCACTGAACCAATAAAGAGGAATTCAACTCAACAATACTTTTGTCAGTGTTGTATTTGAACCAGATGGTGCTGGGATGTAAACTGTAACCAAACATCATGCAAAACACGAACAAACCCGGGAGAGTGTGTGTGTGCAAGTTACAGTACAGACAAAGAACACGCATGGTTAAAGCTGTATGTGAGTGATACAGATGTTTGTAGAAATGAGCTTTAAAGCTGTATGTGAATGATGGTGTAGATGTTTGTTGAGATGGGGACACATGGTGTGTGCTCTGCTCAGCCACTTGATCACAAATGTGATTTTTTCAGAAAACGCTTCAAAAGTCAAAAAAGTGCTTAGTCCTCATTTGTGAAGATTATCATGCTGAACACAACGTTCGCAGACCTTTCAAGCATTTAACAAGAATCCCCATACAGAAATCCCATTGACTTTTACATGTAAGAACCAGGAAGTGCAGGGACTTTTACATGTAAGAACCAGGAAGTGCAGCAGGGACTTGTGGGTATGAGCCTGGAGTACCCTGTGGTACTCTATAGACCTTATTCGATTGACGTCACTCACGTACGGGCACGCCCACCGCCGCCATGTTCTCGACATAGCGCTGCAGCTCTTCAGTGACAGCCTATGTGAGAGCAGCGTTTATAGGAAGCTAGCCGCCGTTAGCGTTATCTGTATCGTTCCAATTGTGTTCGGATGGTGACCTGCGTTAGGCATGGCTGTAGTAATGACAGCAATAAAGTCCCCGTGGTTTGTTTCTATCTCTACCGTCCACAGACGTGAAGGGAGCGAGACGGAGGATACAGCAGCACAGGAGATGTGTGGATAGTTGGGAGAGAGACAGGTGAAACTTTCTGACAGCTCCTCACAGCAAAGTCTGTTCACCTCGTTTTTTCTTTTGTTTATTATTACAGGCATTAACGGCAGCATACAAACAACAACTCTGGGGTTTTTATTTCTGTCATCACTATCACTATTTTCTAATGGAACAGAAACGACAATAAGGCCGTTACTATAGTTGTCAGCTGCAGGACGGTATGTCAACAATATGGCGCTGTCCGGGGTTAGCGAATAAGGTCTATAGGTAAGAGATACAACATTTCAAACATGCACATGAATTGAAAAATGTGTGAAAATGGCCACATGTTAATCTCAGGTATTCCCCCGACGCAGATCTATTTCTGTCCCACACATCTTTTATTCAGTGGCTGTGAATCTAATGAAGTATTGAACATGATGAACAGATGCTGCTCCTAACCTCCTGTGAGAGCTGTGCATTGTATGCTTCTGCAGCAGCGACTGATTTGGGGTCCCTCTAGGCAAAGGCATGGGGCCCCCCGAATTCCAACTCTATCGCTTATTAATCCAACCTGGGTGCTTTTGCTTATTTTATT
>NW_028149890.1:0-3000 GCF_964638095.1 Poromitra crassiceps | reverse complement strand
AGACCCTATAGGGTTTGAAAATGATTGACTTTGGTGACTCGCTGTGATAGTGGCAAAGAAAAGCGACGTGTGCAACACCCCCCCTCCCAGTTATACAGCTATAGAGAGGCAAAGTGACCGCCTACTTCCTGCTTCAGCACTGTACCAGAGATTTTCATCCGCCATTTATTTTCCCATAGACATTTCGTAAAATGCTTAGAAAAATAGTTGTACTGGTTCAAACCAAACTGTACAGATATATTTAGAAACAGGAGAGATCACATAACATTTAGCTGGTACCAAAATGTAAAAAAAAAATGCGGGTTTAAAGAAAATATTTTTTCGATGTTGTTTTTTTTAGTTTTGGTCCGAGTGAAATGTTCTATGGGCTCTCCTGATTATAGCGTTAGCTGAACCGTTTGGTTCGACGAAGTACAACTATTTTTATAAGCATTTTACGAAATGTCTACGGGAAAATAAATAGCGGGTGAAAAGCTCTGGTACAGTGCTGAAGCAGGAAGTAGACGTTCCACTTTGCCTCTCTGTAGCTCAAGCATTCGTTTCTATATCCTTGCTCATGACAGCACTGTAGTTTGCTCTGGTGAGAATTTGGGTTCACAGATGGAAAATGCTACCGCTAGCACTAGCGCTAATGGACCAGACGTGACACAAATAAAGTGACATAATTGGAATGTAGAGTTGTATTAAATGTGGTGATTATGGCCAATCAACAAGGCAGGTCACAGCGACCTGACACAACTCAGCCAGACAGATGGTGGATGTGCACTTTAAATGCCATGATTACAGTCGACACACACGCACGCACGCACGCACACACACGCGCACGCGCACGCGCACGCGCACGCGCACGCACACGCACACGCACACGCACACACACACACACACACTCACACTCACACACACACACACACACACACTGGACAGGAGGAGCGGGGCTGCATGGTCTGTCTCAAAAATGGTAAACAGAGCTACAAGATATACAGTAGGTGAGTGTGTGGAAGTGATTGAGATGAGGCAGATTAATATGTATTGTGATGGAGGTGATGGAGAACAGCGAGGTAGATGAATAGTGACGGAGGTGATTGAGAAGAGGCAGATGAATAATGTATTGTGATGGAGATTGCCACAGCGCATAATGATGTACTTTGTGTACTGAGTTATGTTAAGAATCAGGGTTGGTCCCACACTCCCCTCCCTCATCTGCTTTGTTCTATTAGTTCCTCTGTAGAGGCTTCTTGTTGTTCAATCTAAGCAATCAAACGGTGTCAGTTGACTTGCCTCCTTTCTACCGTACGTCAGCGTAGCACTTTTCGTACCGGGGGATGCAGAGAATGAACAGACTGAAAAGCAAATCATAAACCAATAATTATATCTGTGATGGTGATGATTGATAATAATGATAGCATCCTAAGAGATGCTTATCGTTACTCCTTGACTGAGTTTGAGAGCAGGAGCTGTGGCTGCTGCAACGAGAGCACTGGAGGATGTTTCCCATGCTTGGAGGAGGACAGGGGAATCTGTCGGAAACCGCCGGTCCGGGCCACCTTATTTCTTTCAGTTGACGGTGAAACGTTCTCTCAGTTGGTCCACCTTCACATATCTCTTCTTGGTCCTCATCTGGAGCTGGCAGATTATTATTATTATTATTTTTAGAAACCACCACTCCTTTCAGCCACTTTACTGAAGTATAACTAGCTGGGCCGAGCACCTGTCACTGTGTCACGGTCTGCGCTGGAGGAAACGGCTTCCCAGCGCGCGCACGCACGCAGTCGCACAATGATTTCACTCACTCACTCACTCACTCACTCACTCACTCACTCACTCACTCACTCACTCACTGACTCACTCACTCACTCACTCACTCACCACTCACTCACTCACTCACTCAAATGTGTTTTAGTTTATAGTTTATATAGCTCTATATATACATTAAATCATCGGTATGGGAGATTTAATCATCATGGAATTTTTTAAATTCTTTTTTGTATGATTGAATCATCCCGCGACCCCCCCGAAAATAATCTCGCAAACCCCCGGGGGGCTCACGGCCCCCAGGTTGAGAAGCACATATTTTCAGACATGCAATAAGACTGAAACACATGAAGGACTGAGTACACATATATAAGTGTAGGGGTATTAATACTGATGACATCCAAGGACAATGTCAGCAATTGAAGGCCCAAGGAAAACTGGTTAATTCTCAGTGCTTCCAAAAGCTTATCAGTGCCAGACAGTGCCTCCAGCATCCAATACAGGGATATTTAAAAAGCATACAATTGACTGCCAAGGGGGTACCAGGGGTATTCGGTCCTGAATAGAACAGGTCAAGTGGTTCAGGGCGGCAATGTTCCCAATCTTGGGCTGATGAAGCAGCTTGTTGCTCCTGAGATTGGGTGGGTCGAGCATGGAGCCCCCAAAGCAGAACCACGTAGACATCACCAATCAACAGCAAGCCTGTGAGCAGGCGCGTAGCCAGGGTTTGAGAAATACCAAGGTCATTTTAACGCGGCGTGGGGGGCCCAAGGGGGGCTATGCCCCTCCGGATAGAAAATGTTGTCCATTTTAAAGTAAAATGCTTCAATCTGGTGCACTTTCAGAGCAAAATGAAGAGGCTAGATCTATAAAGAACTACATACATCATGTTAGATTAATATCCTCTTTACTGTGCTGTTGTTTAAAATGATACAAAAAATAAATGTCTCCCCATATGATATAATTTATATTCTGCATACAGGTCACATGGCAGAATACTGCTCAATTAAATACAATGGCCCATCTACACAAACATCACTTTACAGGGGAGTTACTTACCCATTCACTTCAATAGAACTGTCCCCAAAGTCTAGCCCCAATCTAGCCTCAATGCAAAATCTGAATGTTGTGAGTTATCTCTCTTCCTTCTATAGCACACAGAGAGGAAGCAAATTGTTGCATTTCCGATCAACTGTCGCATTAAAACATCAATGACAGATTAATAGATCTGGGGACCGGGGCTATAGC
>NW_028149891.1:0-3000 GCF_964638095.1 Poromitra crassiceps | reverse complement strand
ACTTGCAGGAGAGCAACTGCAAGACGGCACCTGGTGCTGGGGAACCGTGCATCCACTGGATTTCAAGCTGCCCTCATCATCTGTGGTCCACCTATGGCCCTAAAGTACAGTCCATTGTTGATATCATGGGAAACTCCTTTGTGAATCCACTCAGTCCAGATCAATATGAGTTTGTCAGCTTGTCAACTGCAACTGTTGCCCCGCCAGATGTAGCTAACCTGCATGATTCCAGCCACAACATCCAGCAGTGGAGGAAACTGCTCTACAGCGCTGCCAGCAAAGTCAGTCTGATCAAATTCTTGTTTGAGGAATGGAAAGGACCCAAACCACAGATAGAAACTACAAGACAAGGCCTTATATGTTACCTGTGAAGTAGTCTGCTTCAAAATCAACAGGAACCAATGGGAGGAGGTAACACAGCTCAAATCCTCTCAGGAAGAAGCTGACACCTGCATGCTAATGCATGCTCTCCATGTAGCAGAGTCTGGCTTCAAGGCAGTGATCATCATGGCAGACACAGATGTCCTGCTACTGTGACTCTGGGTTGGAGCAAGGACATCCCATGCCCAATGTACCAAAAATGTGGAACACAGAACAAGACAATGTTCCAGGACATCACCGAAACTATGCAAATCACGCGGACGATAGTATTGCTGGCGCCTTGATTGGCATGCACACGTTCACTGGCTGCAACACTGTCAGCGTATTTGCAGGACATGGAAAAGTGGGCACCCTGAACAGACAGGACATATCAAGAAGCCTTCCTTGAGCTCGGCCGTGCTTGGGATGTCTCTAATGAGCTCTTCAAGAAGCTGCTGGAAATCATGTGCCACATGTATTAGGTATATGTACCCTCTACACACATTACAAAGGGAGCACGGTGGCTCAGTGGTAGAGCTGTCGCCTCGCAGTCAGAAGGTCCTGAGTTCGATTCTCGCCTGGGACACTGTGGGCGCTGTGGTTGTGTTCCCCCCCATATCTTCACTGCCTACTGCCCAGGTGGGGTATCTCGTCGTAAGGGCCTTTCTGTCTGTGTGGAGTTTGCATGCTCTCCCCGTGCTCCCCCAGGGGGGTTCCTCCGTATATAACCCCCCCCCCCCCCATTAAAAACATGCAGAAGATCAGATCGTCATCGTCATCTGACCAGTGACGACAACATCCGAAGTCGGTCCCCGGGCGCTGTACGAGAAAGCGACCACTGCTCCTGGCCTGCCCCCCGGAGGAAAGGACAAAGCCAGGATGGGTTAAATGCAGAGGACAAATTTCACCGGCCACCGTCAGCATGTGTGTGTTTGTGGCCCTCCGTGCATGTGTTGATGTGTAACCGTGTGACAATAAAGACGGGCTTGTCCCTCTGAATCGTTTTTTACAGATGTCAACCTCCTCCGAAACCAACTTTTCTGCACCAGACGTGGGGAGTCGAGTCCAGCCAGCTTCCACCATTTGAGGATTGGCTATTAATGCATTCCATTCATGCAAAAGATCAGACTGCAATCTCTAGACGGTCTCTTCAAACCCAGCCATCTGTACCAAGCCCCAAGGACCATGGGTGGACCACAGACGATGAGGGGCAGCTTGAAATCCAGTGGATGTGCGGTTCCCCAGCACCAGACCGTTTTGCAGTTGCTCTCCTGCAAGTGTGTGAGGTCGTGCAAACCACCAGAGTGCACAGGTCTCAATAATGGTCTGAAGTGCACAAACCTGTGCAAACTACAAAAATGTGCCAACCAGCACACTCAGATGTGAATGACGATGATGGTGTTGCCCTCGTGGTTGGCATGGTGTCTCAGGTAGGGTAGATTGTCCTAATATTGTCCTGAAAGACTGGAAACATTTTGAATGTGGCTGTTCATATAATGTAACACAAATAAAACTATTTTTGACTGAGAAACGTGTCAATTTACTCTGTTTTTGACTGAGAAATGTGCCACTTTAGTAGACAAGCATAGTATATCTAGTATAGTATGTCATAGGATAGTTTGCCTATATCTATGTAATATTAACAGTAGTCCAGACACACCCTAGGCAACGGATACTGAAGAAAGATGATTCCAGGGAGGGCACTTTCCTAGTTTTGAACGACAGCAGTCCATAATTTAAGAGGGGATAAGCACTAATAAGCTACCAGTCATCAAGGTCTATCATATAAAAACATAATCTAGGGATGTACGGTATATGAATTTAAAAAAATCACAAGTAAAATTTGCCCACCTGGCTGGTACCGATTTTGTTAAATTTAGGCTCTGGCTCATTTCCCTTGAGAAGGCATTGTTCTACCTTAATGGCCACATTCACCCCTCACGATGGGATAGTATGGGCACATGATACCTTTTCTGAATCCTGATAGTCCTGTGAGTATTCTAGTGTTTGTTGTTTGTATCTCTGATGTTCCTAGATGCCACAGTGCTGAAATAAAACTATAGTTTAGACGAAAATTGTGGAAAAACGAATGTCACTGACAGTTTGAGGAGCTCCTGTGACCTCTGTATTTGTCAGAGAGACACAAAACTGAGCTTAAATGAAAGCTAGGAAGCTACCCTTTAAAATTATATCAAAGATATTCTCATCAAACATGAGTAAAGGTCCTAAAAAGAGCCTAGAATAGGATATGCATCAGCACCTAGAATCCAAATAATTGTAGGGGCTGGCTAACTTCATGAGCTGATAACCGTGAGAAAGCCTATAGTAAAATATCATCTATGGATATATACATGTTCAAAAATCATGATTAGAATTTGCCCACTTGAGTGGTACCGATATGTGAAATTTTGGTGTTTGGCCCATGGACTATGATCAAGATTACTCGTTTGTGAATCAGCCTCTTCGTTTTCACAACAAGCGTTAAAGGCGTCGCTGTGGAGCTGAGGTGAGCTCATATTAGGTCATGTTTGTTGTGACTACAGCGCCCCCTCCAGGGTATTTTGTCATTTTTAAAAGGTTTCATATTTGGTTTGGGGGGTTAACAAAGTAAGCCACTAACACTGCTACTGAGGTGATGGT
>NW_028149892.1:0-3000 GCF_964638095.1 Poromitra crassiceps | reverse complement strand
TGCTTCCTCCGATACATGTGCAGTTGCCAGCCACTTCTTTTCACCTGACAACGGGGAGCTTCACCGGCAGGACGTAGCACGTGGGAGGATCACGCTATTCCCACCAGTTCCCCTCCGCCCCGACCGACCAGAGGAGGCGTTAGTGCAGCGACCAGGACACATACCCTCATTCTGGCTTCCCACCCGCAGACACAGCCAATCGTGCCTGTACGGATACCAAACTAAGCCGGCAGTAACACGTGGGAGCGAACCTGCGACCCTCGTGTTGGTAGGCAGGGAATCTACCGCTACACTACCCGGACGCCCACACATGAGATTTTAATACAACACAGGCAAGGTTCTAGTCAGGAGAGAGCAATGAGAGTAAGTGCCATAGAGCGTAAGTTCTGGTCCAAGAGGACATAGGTGCTACAAGGCAATGTATAGTGTGCATAAAGGCAGATTCTTTTTAATGAGCAAATGACCATAAATTGCATAGATAATGACCATTCATTCAGTACAGATATATGCAGTATTGATTGATTTGAGTTGCATGCATAGTACTGTATGTCTATACTTGTGGGTACGACTGTTGTTGTATCCACTCAGCCTATGTTGTTGTGCTATTCAGATGGAGAGACAGATGTCCATGGGCTCCAGTATGATGGGTATGCAAGGCCCCGCCCACAACAGCTCCTGCTCCTCCACTCACGTTCCCTCCATGCACTCAGAGGCAAAACTGGTGAGTATACGCATGTGTACACACAAACACACACACACACACACACACACACACACACACACATGCACACGCACACGCACACACACACACACAAACCCACACACATGCACACGCACACGCACACACACACACACATGCACACGCACACACACACACACACACACGCACACGCACGCACACGCACACACACACACACACACACACACACACACACACACACACACACGCACACGCACACATGCTCAATGTGTTGCAACTCTCTTTTCCACTGGGCTGTGCCAGCAAAGCTGTGCTCTTAGGTCTGTGTGGATTTCATCATTTGGTGTGTAATCAAAGCTATGTCTGAACCTGCCAGTGCAGTGCTGGAGACTCTGGCTGGAATAAAGGGCCCTTTATGTGGTTGTGGCTGGGCTGCCCACCGACTGCCTGATGTATATCTTAATGTACAGAACATGTTCTGTAGGTCCTGCAACGTGTTAGCACTAGTTTAACACAGCGGGGGGGGAAATCAAATGACCTCATCGTTCACAAAGCAGGCAGTTAGAGCAGTGGGAATGATACAGGGCTGGCAGAGAGGATGACTGAAAGAAGGGAATAGGAGGAGAGCTTTCACACAGTGCAACTTTGCATAGTGGTACACATAGAATGTCAAAAGAGATGGAGTGTGGAGTGTGACCTCACCTCATTGGTTTGTGATCTCCTGTTCTCCTCCTCTTTGGACCTTTTTTTTTTTGCCAGCTTGGTTCTCACACAGCTCGCGCGAGACGGTGCAAGACCAAGGGTTTCCCACAGAGCCGCTGCTCCACCTGCTATTGGCCTGTGATCATTGGACAGACGACCTGTCAATCACGCACCAAAACAGTCCTTTTTATTGTTTATTTTACTCTAACGTTCTATATGAATTCACCCCCCCCCATACAGTTGTCATGATAAGTGAAATTAGGCAGTGGTTCTCAACCTTTTTACATCAAGTACCAGCTCACAAGGCTCTACAGACAGGGAGGGAGGGAGCCCCGCATAGTATACCACCTGTGGTACCTGCACTCTAAACTTCTGCAGCCAGCCTCAAGTGGCCATTGGAGGAACTGCAGTTTTTAGTACTTCCACATTGGCGTCAATGCGACCAGGAAAGCCTGCCCCCTCTGTGGTGCATACTGCATGTAACAATAATGCCAGTAGCTGGGTTTCCATCCAAAGGTATCGCAACTTTTAATCAAATTTTCAGAAGATTGCTTGCTTCCGCGAAGTACATTAATTTCTGATAATGGACACCTCGAAGTGCATTAACCCGCTTATACCATGGTCACTTGCCAAAGAAACAAAACAACATTCATTTATATTTTCATGCATTTTGCAATGAAAATCTAGTTTTCATAACCTTGGATATGAGTTGAGAACCGGCGAGACAAAAAAGTCCCCTCGGCTGCTCAAGATTATCATTGGCTTAGTGCCTGCACCTGGCAGAATTTCTAGACCATAAACTAACTAATAATTTGGTCAATTGTATGTAACATACAAAATAAAGCAAACGGCAATGTGTAAGAATGCATTCCAGGGAATTATGTTAACGTCTGTGCGTCTTATAAGATGTAAAACTGGTTTTATCTGGTAAAACTGGTTTTTAAATCGCCAGCGCTGACTGCGCCAAGGGGTCGCCGAAATGAGTTTTGAAATGGAGGGACAATAAAATGTCCCCCCACCGACATGATTGCAAGTTCTTGGTAAACGACACGATAACATCATATGTAATGTACATAAAGTGTACCACAAGCCACCTAGTGTTTTGGACGTGTACCACAGCCAATGCGTCGAGTTACGTTCGAGTATGCACAGTCTCGCTGTCGCCGCTAGTCGGCGGCAAGGCTCCAAGTCGAGGCTGCGCAGAAACCTGTCAGCGCCTTAAGTGGCGCGTGCCGCGCTCGGAGGAGACTGAAAACCATCTGAAGCTTTCTATGTTGGAGTCCAGGTATGTTTTGTACAAGAAAGTCTCTCAGTGTGTTGCTGTTAACTGCTCATTTCATTATTTTCTTTTTGTTGATCTCATCTTTTTCCTCTTCGACTTGATTTGTATCAGTGATAGAGGCAGCACGCGCTCTTGCAAAGCACCTGGCTGGCTTTCTGCAAAGTTGTAAACAGAGCTGCTTTGACAGTTGACAGCTGAGAGCCGGCTTCTGTCAACTGACAACATCAGATCTAAATAGCCGTTATTTTTGATAAACTGAGCACACAAGGGTAATCTAAATAGTTACTTTGACCGACATTTTTTTTTCTAAACTTAT
>NW_028149893.1:0-3000 GCF_964638095.1 Poromitra crassiceps | reverse complement strand
TCTAACAGCACTGCAGTGAGCACACAGTCTGTCTCATATCATTCTAACAGCACTGCAGTGAGCACACAGTCTGTCTCATATCATTCTAACAGCACTGCAGTGAGCACACAGTCTGTCTCATATCATTCTAACAGCACTGCAGTGAGTCCACAGTCTGTCTCATATCATTCTAACAGCACTGCAGTGAGTCCACAGTCTGTCTCATATCATTCTAATGGTCCCACAGCTTCAGTGTGGCTGTAGACTCACATCGGCAAATTCTGATTAATTAGATACTGTATATATGCATCCTCTCTGATGGTCTGTAAAATTACAACATTAGCCAAATCACCCGTTTAGTGATCCTATTTCATTTGTCCCGATTCCCCCCTCAATGACGGCTCCCTTGAGACCTAACCCCCCCCCCCCACACACACACCCACACACACACACACACACACACACACACACACACACACGTGCACACACACATACACGGATAGAGACAGAAAGACAGACAGACAGACAGACAGACAGACAGACAGACAGGCAGGCAGACAGACAGACAGACAGACAGACAGACAGACAGACAGACAGACAGACAGACAGGCAGACAGGCAGACAGACAGAGAGTGTGAGGACTCACCGGGGTATTGTCTGAAGAAACCCTTGGCACTCCCAAAGTACTGCCAGATAAGCGCCGGGTCTCTTTCGAAATTATCTACAAACACTTTATTGAGGGCCTCGGACCAGTACACCCCGTTCACTATGTCAGGGTCTGGGTCAGGCAGAGAGAGGGCAAGTGAAGCAGGTGAAGGGTGAGGGGTGAAGAGAGGTAGGTGGGAGAGAGACAGACAGACAGACAGACAGACAGACAGACAGACAGACAGACAGACAGACAGACAGACAAGTTAATTAAATGGTAATAATGGTAATCATCCTGGTCACCATTACTGAGCACACGTTGACCTTTGACCCTTATTGACCCCTCCCGAAGGAGACACAATTGGCTCAGACTAAATCACCCCCCCCCCTCCCCCCCCCCTCCTGCCAACAGCTCTCCCTTTGTGCTGGGAACAGAGGGCAGCAGAGAGCTATGGGGAGTCCATTACAGCCTAACAAAAGGTGCCTGCGCCATACACGGAGAGAGACACACTCCGCTATAAACCAACAGCCCCCCCCCCCCCCCCCCCCACACACACACACACACACACACACACACACACACACACACACACACACACACACACACACACAGCCTTCACTCCCCTCCGTCCCTCCCTCCTCTCTGCCATGCAGCCTGCACTCTCTCTTTAGAGAGGTCTGCGGATGCTTTCTCTGCTATCTCTGGACCGTTATCGATCCGATCCCCCACCTCCACCTTGCCCGGCCTGTGACCACTGATATAGCCCGGGCGACCGTTTCTCACTTTCCCCCACTAGTCTCCTTCCTCCAGTGCCTCAGCAGGTAAATAACCGACATGTTGCCACTTGGCGTCACTTTTCAACACACTTTTTGTCATTTTTCGACGTGCAGGGTAGTCCAATAGACTTCTAGAACTCACACGTCTGAAATAGATGCCATGAGTACCGTAGCCAAATGTTCCTCTGACACAAATTGAAATATGTCTCAAAGGTTGGTTAATGGTTAAATGTACGCAATTAAAACCACTTTGGTTAAATTTAGACAAGTAAAACAAGTTTGGGTTGAGGTTGGTTAGGTTATGGTAAAGTGTACACAAATAAAACAACGTCTTATGGTTATGGTTAGGCCACTAATGCTGTGCTCAGACTACAGTACATGATATTTATTTGTCTTTCACGATGTCACCATGTCAGACGATTCAATCATACTGCTATAAATTTGTGACGTGTCAGACTGGGAGGCTGGCAACATTATGATGGCTCTTTTCTTTTCTTTTTTTTATTGTGTTTTTCCGATTCCCCCCATTTTCTCCCCAATTGTACTTGGCCAATTTTTCCCTCTGCTGCCCCGGTCGCTGCTCCACCCTCTGCCGATCTGAAGAGAGCCGAGACTAGCCGAGACTAGCACCACGCTTCCTCCAACACATAGCCGCAGTAGCCAGCCGCTTCTTTTCACCCGACAGCGGGAGGATCACGCTAGTCCCACCGGTTCCCTTCCGCACCGAACAGGCGCCCTGACCGACCAGAGGAGGCGCTAGTGCGGCGACCAGGACAAATACCCTCAATCCGGCTTCCCTCCCGCAGACACAAAGCCACTCGTGCCTGTATGGATGCTCGACCAAGCCGGAGGTAACGCGGGGATGTGAACCTGCGCCCCTCCTGTTGGTAGGCAGGGAATCTACCGCTGCACTATACCCGGACGCCCTATGATGGCTCATGTCCACCACATAGTACTGCATATTACAGCTCGTCTCAACTTGGCTTTACTCGTCTCCGCCTGAAGTAGTCTCTGCTTCCAGCGCAAGTAGTACTCGCTCAATCTGCCCTCCGCCCACAACTGGTCGTCATAGCAACACCGCATATCTGCCCTCCGCCCTCCGTTTGTAACGTTCAAATGAAATCCCTACACGGAACTTTTAAACTGGTTATGAAATACTGGCGGTGCCTCTATATGACCTACAGTACGTAGATACGGAGATTGGATGTTTCTTTGTTGTCATTGACATGCCTGCGTACCACACTGCATTACGGTTACGCTACAGGAGAAGAGAAGCCGCCTGCCCAGCCGGTCGCCCAGGGAGAAGACTTTTCTCTCTCAAAATAATTGAAAACAACCGTCATGTTAAGGCCGAGCGAGGAGATCGATTTTATTTCGCCAGAGCTGAAGTGCAGCAAGACAAAAGACTGCTGGAAATAACAGGAGAGTTTGGGGAAATAACGTTACACGCAAGAGAAGGTAAGCGCCACTAAACTGGTATCCAGCATTGACAGTATCCAGAGACACAGTAAACACCATTCTGCCTGACCAATCAGTCGTCTGCACTGTTTTCACGTCACCGTATGGTACCAGGTCCACAGCCCTGGAACCTCGACAAGA
>NW_028149894.1:0-3000 GCF_964638095.1 Poromitra crassiceps | reverse complement strand
GAGGGTGACGTTGTATTAAGGGGAAAGACAGAGACGACGAGTGTGACGTTGTATTAAGGGGAAAGACAGAGACGATGAGTGTGACGTTGTATTAAGGGGAAAGACAGAGACGATGAGTGTGACGTTGTATTAAGGAGAAAGACAGAGACGACGAGTGTGACGTTGTATTAAGGAGACAGAGAAGATGAGTGTGACGTTGTATTAAGGGGAAAGACAGAGACGATGAGTGTGACGTTGTATTAAGGGGAAAGACAGAGACGATGAGTGTGACGTTGTATTAAGGGGAAAGACAGAGACGATGAGTGTGACGTTGTATTAAGGAGAAAGACAGAGACGACGAGTGTGACGTTGTATTAAGGAGAAAGACAGAGACGACGAGTGTGACGTTGTATTAAGGGGAAAGACGAGTGTGAAGTTGTATTAAGAGGAAAGACAGAGAAGACGAGTGTGACGTTGTATTAAGGGGAAAGACAGAGACGACGAGTGTGACGTTGTATTAAGGGGAAAGACAGAGACGACGAGTGTGACGTTGTATTAAGGGGAAAGACAGAGACGATGAGTGTGACGTTGTATTAAGGGGAAAGACAGAGACGATGAGTGTGACGTTGTATTAAGGGGAAAGACAGAGACGACGAGTGTGACGTTGTATTAAGGGGAAAGACAGAGACGATGAGTGTGACGTTGTATTAAGGGGAAAGACAGAGACGATGAGTGTGACGTTGTATTAAGGGGAAAGACAGAGACGACGAGTGTGACGTTTTATTAAGGGGACAGAGGCAGATGAGTGTGACGTTGTATTAAGGGGAAAGACAGAGAAGACGAGTGTGACGTTGTATTAAGGGGAAAGAGAGACGACGAGTGTGACGTTGTATTAAGGGGACAGAGGCAGATGAATGGTGAGTGTGAACTTCTGACTAATTTGCGGGGCCTCACCTTTTCAATTGAAATATAAAAATCGATACACTCTTTGTCTCTGCTTTGGCATCCAGAGGGGAAGTGTACAAACTAATGGGCCCGTGTATCGATCAACAGGGCAATTATATTAATTAATGTAAATGAGCTCAGTACTGCACTGAGATGCTGCTGAATTCCATTTAACTTGTGTTATCGAGGGAATTGGAGACAACGTTCGACAGATATTCAAAAGGTTAGCGTGTGCCAAGCCTGCTTAGACCAATACGAGAGCTAAATGTGATGGTTACCTCATCGCGGGCAGAGCTGACATTTATACATGCGCGGGTCAAGTTGTTTGATATTCCATTTGCGTCAGGAGATGCAATCTTGTTTTGGTTGTGCTCTCTCTCTCGGCGGAAGGGTGAAGGCAACAAGATGGCAGCACGACAAGAACAAATCCAAAGTTTCTTACCTTCAAAAACAGACGGAGGCTTTAATTAGAATCCATTTTGCGATGGTATCACACCAGCAAATGTGAGCCAGGGGCGTAAATTGGGGGAGCAATGGCCCATTAACCTGCTCCCAAACCCCGCCTACTTCCCACGCCCTTGCTCGGACCACACCCATCTTTGAACTCTTTGCCTTCATTGTGATCTCAACTCCACACCTGTAAAGTTCCGTGAGCGCATCTTGCACGGTTGTGACGCCATCGCATCTGTCCGCCGACAGACATACAAACATTTGGAAAAGTAGTCTTAAAGTCGAACTGAACCCGTTCGTCACGTGCATCGCAGTCCGTTTCAGACTGAAAACATAACACTTGTCTGAGATCACAGGTTGAGAGGCACGTCATAGTAATATGTCGATTATTTTATTTGACAATTCTGGGGACTGGATTGGGCTTTGGCCAATCCTGGCGTGTTCCGCCTCTAAATCGAGTGGGATTCAGCGTGTTGTGGCGCTCCCCTCGGGAAGAGCCTGCTGACGCGAGGTTAGTGGCTGAGTGGAGCTCAGCGAGCCGCAGGCAGCCAGCTGCCTTCGTGTTGCCGAGCGGAGAGTGCAGCACGTCGGCCTGGAATCTCCGAAGTGCGACCCCTGACAACCAGCAGGCTCTCAAGCGCACGCCTTTATCGCTGCTGTAAATACGATGTTCCTGGAATGCGCGTTTTAACGAGCCAGTTACATTTCTTTGCATTCTTAGACATTACCGTTTTTGTTTTTTGTTCATTTTCATACAATTGGCCAAGTTAGTAGTTAGTTTATGGGATGGGAATTCTGCCAGATGACAGGCACTAGGCGCCATTTTCTCTTTCTTTTGGAAGAGAAAATTATCCTGAAATGAAGATTTGATTGACAGCTGCGCCATGTCGTGATATGATTGGTTGAAATGGGGTAGAAATTTAGTACTAGGTGACGTCAGCAAACTGTAGATTACTGTTATCAATGAAATCTTGAAAAATGAACTTTTGATGTGAAAAAGTGTGAAAAACTAAAGAAATTCGATTTTTGTGATTTTTTTTTTGCATACATTATTAAATAGGTGCACTGCATACCCAGGTATTTGAACTAAAAGAAAAGAAAAGTCATTTTTGGGTTCAGCTCGACTTTAAAGGGGACGTTCACACCAAAAGCGTTTTTTTTCAGTCAGAACGCTATGAAAATCATGTCGAGAGCGCTTCCATTGTGCACAAAACACAGCGCACGCAGCGTTTTTTTTGTGCTCCGTTTGTATTCCCCTGTAGTCGCGTAGCAGTACAGATCAGAACACAACGACCACAAGGACGGTAGCCATGCTAGGTTTTGTCTGTTTGATGTCGTTCACTGTCAACATGTAAGCCAGATTATTGCCAATTCTGGCAGTAGCGGAGGTTGAGAATCCCTCGGGAGGAGAAAAGACGAGCAGGGCGCTTTTCCTCTAATGTTCAACTTTTTTCAGCTTTAAAACGCCCACAGCGCTCCTCCAAGAACAACAGACGCCACCAGCGCTGAAACACCAGGTGCGTTCATTAAAAGAGGAGGACGTTTAGCGCGTCCTTACATAGAGAATGAATTGCAGAAGACGCTGGCAGCTCCAAAAACGCTTTGGGTGTGAATGTCCCGTTACGC
>NW_028149895.1:0-3000 GCF_964638095.1 Poromitra crassiceps | reverse complement strand
GTGTGTGTGTGTGTGTGTGTGTGTGTGTGTGTGTGTGTGTGTGTGTGTCCTACTCTGGTATCAACATGAGAAAAGGCAGATTGAAGTAGAGTTTGGACTTGAACATGTTTGACTATATAAATGATATCAATGGTGTTAAAAGCAGTGTTATGCTTTGACAGAAACATCAGAATAGCCTCCTTTGTTTCAGCTAAATAAAGTATTAAACAGTCAACTGCTGACATGGAAAGTCCCTCACAGCAGCTTGTGACATCTCTTCATTCAGTCCTGCTGTGAATGAAGATGATGGCTGATAGAATGTGTCACCATGAAAGTGTGAAGAAATTAAAGGTCAAAGTGTTCATAAATCAACAGATAATAAACAGCTCTATTAGAATCAAAAGAGTTTCTGTATTGAGTCTTGTTCTCTCATCAGATGCCTGTAAACTCACACTGGATCCAAACACAGCAAACAGAGACCTCCTCCTGTCTGAAGACAACAGAAAGGTGACGAGGGGAGAGGAGCAGCCATATCCTGATCACACAGAGAGATTTGACAGCAGGGCACAGCTGCTGTGTAGAGATGGTTTGACTGGTCGCTGTTACTGGGAGGTGAAGAGGAAAGGAACGGTTCTTATAGGAGTGACTTACAGAGGAATCAGGAGGAGAGGGGGGGGTGATGACAGCAGGCTTGGAGGGAATGAAAAGTCCTGGAGTCTGAACTGCTCTGATTACAGTTACACTGCCCGGCACAATAACAGAGACACAGACATACCTCTCCCCTCCTCTGTCTCTAACAGAGTCGCAGTGTATCTTGACTGGCCTGCTGGCTCTCTGTCCTTCTACAACGTTTCCTCTGACAAACTGATTCATCTCCACACGTTCAACTGCACCTTCACTGAACCTCTGTACCCTGGGTTTAGGTTAGACTGGTGTGCCTCAGTGTCTCTGTGTTAGAGGAGTGAGAGAGAAACACACTGTGACCAAACACAGCTGCTGACATGATGCTTCACTCTGTACAGGATCTCTCACACTCACACTCACACACACACACACACACACACACACACACAGTCTGTTGTTGATGATTGACAGGTTAAAATCTCTTTCTTTTGGACCTTTGTTATGTTTGTATTTTATTCATGTCACCAACATCTCTCATGTTTCCAACAATTTAAGGTTAAATTCACATTGTTTGATCGTGTTGCTTTCAAACATTTGATTCTATACTTTATATATAACTTTGACTTAACATGTGATTACAATGTTCCTCAAATCAAATCATATCTTGTTGATATGAGGTCATGAAGAGATGAGTGTGTAGTGTGCATATAAGTATCAACATCTGCCATTAAACAAATCTGACCCATTCTGCTTATTTCACTATTATTTAATACAACACGTGTGTGTGTGTGTGTGTGTGTGTGTGTGTGTGTGTGTGTGTGTGTGTGTGTGCGCGTGCGTGCGTGCGTCTCCGCGCGCTCGTCTGTGTATGTGTGTGTGCAGCTGTGGCTGAAATCATCCTGATTCATTTGCTGATTGTTTAGTTGTAAAAACTGTTAGTTTGATGATTTGAGGAGTCAAATGATTTCAGTTAACTTCCAACATGTTGCCACAGCACAGCAGAGCCTCTACACCTCATCTCTAACTGTTTCATATCAAGATTAGAGACACATTTACAACGTTTTGCAATGCGTCCATTCTTCTGTCTAGCGCTTGATATTCACGTGTGTGGTTGTTGATTGGTCAGATTTACAAGTGACCCACGTGGCCACCACACATACCGCATTCTGATAGGCTGTTGACACCCCCCACCCCCGCAATGTGCGCCAAAGTGGTTTGGTCCATCCATAGATATATATAAAGGCTAGATAGCTTACCCGCGCTGCCGGCCAATGGAGAGCGACGTCGTCGCATGGCGGCCATCTTGCTACAGGGAGCTACTAGGAGTTATGAGCATCTGTTGTTGGGTTAGTATGGCAACATCATATGATCATAACTCCTAGGGAAATGGATGAAACTGCATGAAACTTTGTGCCTGAATCCCTCTCATGGCATAGATGCTTCGGTTTAATTTTGGTGTGATTTGGAGCCCATCAAAAAAATAGTGTTTTTAGTGTGTGTGTTTTTTTTTTGGTCTATCTCGGGAACGGAATATGCTTGTAATAAACCAAACCGTTTGTAAATCCGTCAAGATTTCAGCGAGTTATGAGTATTTTTGTCTGTGCAGGTCACCAGCTACCATAGAACGTACCAGAAAGGCACTGTAGCAAGATGACGGCCGTTCAACGACGCTGCTGACTCCGCCTTAAGCTATCTAGCCTTTATATATATCTATGGGTCCATCCACTCTGTTTTTTTCCACACTCGGCAGATTTATTAAACTGCAGCGCGCGACTCTCTATGGAGGTGTGTGTGTGTGTGTGTGTGTGTGTGTGTGTGTGTGTGTGTGTGTGCGTGCGTGCGTGCGTGCGTGCGTGTGTGTGTGTGCGCGCGCGCGCGTGTGTGTGTGTGTGTGTGGTGAGAGAGAGAGCTCTCTAGGGAGGGAGAAGTGAAGCTGTGTGGTCATGTGACAATAACAATGGGCGTGGTAAACTATACACAGTTGGAATCAAAGTTTCCTGCATCTTGGTTTTGTATAAAGATCTAGTCAGTTGTTTCTCTGGACACATTGATGTACGTGTGTCTGTATTGTAGAGATAACAGAGAAACTGTGATATAAACAGTCATTCTTCTACATCTATTTGTTTTCACTTCTTGGAAATTTAATTTATCAGTTTGCTTGGGACCACCTGGAACCTCCTCAAAGACCCCTGGTGGTCCCCCCGGACCTCACATTGAGAACCACTGATCTGGATTAAATTAAATTAAAAGACAAACCTTAATTATGGAAACTAAAGTAACAAAACATGACTACACAGTAAATGAGTAAATGTGTAGTTATGTGATGTCTGTCTGTCAGCATCACAGTCTCTCATCTTCTTCAACAGCTCTCTGGCTCCCTCTGCTGCTGACAACTGA
>NW_028149896.1:0-3000 GCF_964638095.1 Poromitra crassiceps | reverse complement strand
TTCTTCTTCTACAGTTTTTTTTAACAGCGGTTTGTAAACAAATTAAAACATGCATTAGCGCCACCCACACTCACTGCTCAAATGACCCAGCCCTTCAGATTACTTATTTTATTGTTAATGTAGGCATGTCAAATGTAGAGTGACAGCTTGGAATACAGGCCCGTATCTAGGGTGAGGTTACTGGGTGGGCAATTGAAAATTTGGGGGGGGCAATGAAAATAGCCATACCAAAAAAAAACTCGCCAAAAATGGGCCTAACTTTGGAACATTATTGCCGACAAGCTAGTATGCCATACAGTAGCTGGTACCAGGTCTGTTTTTAGCCTGTTACATCTTTGGCGGTAGGTTGCCCAAAGGTTCTCGGTTTGGGGATGGGGATTAAGTTACATTATATTCTAACACTAAACTGTTCCACTAGGTGTCCACATTGTGCTGTGGGTAAGCTAAGTATGAACTTTCACTCAGGGGACAGGCCAATGTTTACAAAACTCCTAGTATTAAAACTATTTGCAAACTATGTACATACAAACTAACTATTTACAAAACTCTTATTATATTCACAAGACTTTTAGTCTTAAAAGTGAAAAGAAAACAACTTTGAAAGCAGATTGATTTACCATAAAACTTAAAATCCTTCATCCATAATTTCAATAATCAACTCCATAACAGTTATTTTCATTGGATGACCTTATTTCTCAAATCAAATTAAAGACTAGTGCAGTGAGACTTAACCATAGCTTAAAAACTACAGTATTTGCCATTTAGCCTTCAAACCTATATTTACAAGACTTTTAGTCTTATTCAAACTCAAACTGAAATTAAAACTTTGAAAGCAGATTGACTTTGTTACCCTAAAAAATAAATAACAATCCTTCATCCATAGTTTAAAATAATCAACTCCATAATATTATTTTCATTGGATGAGCTTATTTCTCAAATCAAATTAAAGCTATAACTACAACTGTTAGGTGCCCTAAACTAACTAACCCAGTAGTCTCCAACCTTCGGGTCACGACCCTAAGTGGGATCGCCACCGTTGCCTGGAATTCAAAAAGGGTCGCCTGAGATTTTTTTTTTTTTTTGGGGGGTGGGCAAGATTCATTTTTGAGTGGGCATAGCCCACCCCTGCCACCCCCTAGATCCGGCCCTGTTGGAATAGATATAAAATTGAAGTTTCTACACTTCACTGTGGGTTTGTGATGCACCTGTGTTGAACCAACGGGCGATCAGCTCGATGCGTTTCTTGTCATCGTCTGCCCCTGCGCGCGCACGCACCCACTAATGTTTGTATACAAGAAACCCGTCTATGGTAGTCTCTTTCAGGCCAAAATGGCGGATTTGCAGTGTACTGATGTTGGGCCTTGAGTTCTTAGCAGTTCTGCAGCAGCTACAACAGTAACATGCTGCTTACACACTGATGCTTTAGTATTAATATCTAATATGATGATATTATTTATAATAAAATATCAGTGAGAGGGACCAAACCACTATTGCTGTGAATTGCTGCTAATTCTTACGTTTACTTAAATAGGATTTTCCATGCAGGACTTTTACTTGCAATGGAGTATTTTTACATTGCTGTATTGGTACTTTTGCTTAAGTAAAGGATCAGAGTAAGGTACTTCTTCCACCATTGTCAATCAATAATGATTAAATATTAATCCGAATTAAAAGTCTCTCTTCCACCCGGCGATATACTGCAGTTCTTGATGAGTAGCTAAACAAAGTGGCTGCTCGTTAATATTTAAACGAGATGTTGCAAGTGTGTTTTTATTGGCTGCTTTACAGCAAACTCTCAGCGTGATTCAGCCAATCAGAACTGAGCACTGGAATCATCCGTTTTATAAATGACTGTATTGTGATTGTCAGTAGTACACTGTACATTTACGTTTGTAATCAGTTTGTGTTTAAAAGGCAGTAAGTAACACAGGTGCAACCAAAACATTAACGAGGGCCCCGGCACTGGAACACCTAAATGGATTGGAAGTTGGAATTTGGAAACCCTCATTAATGTTTTGCTTGCACCTGTGTCACTTCCACTTCCTGCCTTTTAGACACAAAATGGCAGATGTGAAAAAGGTAAATTACAGTTCAACATTGCTCATCTGATTGATTCATATGTGAGTCATGGCGTTCAGATCGTTCCTGATGGAACATGAGTTTAACAGCTGATCTGCTCCTTTCAACCTTCGTTTGACTTGAATTCAATGTAAATACTGTAAATGAGGGTAGATATAAGATGAAGAAGCCTTAAGGATCCCTGTGAGGAAACAGAGTCGTTGCATCAGGATACAGCAAAGAAGGTGAAGAGTATGAATGAGAATAGAAGCAGGAGGGGGTTATACAGCACAGAGAAAATCACCTGTTTGAACACAAGTACAACTAGTGGAACGTCACTTCCTGCTCCAGCACTGTACCAGAGATTTTCATCCGCCATCTATCTTCCCATAGACATTTTGTAAAATGCTTATAAAATTGTTTTACTTGTTCAAACCAAACGGTACAGATATATCTAGAAACGGGAGAGATCGCATAACATTTCACTTGGACCAAAACGTTAAAAAATGCGGGTTTAAAGAACATGTTTTTTCTATGTTGTTGTTGTTGTTTTTTTGGTCCGACTGAAATGTTCTATGGTCTCTCTCGATTCTAAATATAGCTGAACCGTTTGGTTGGCCAAGTAAAACTATTTTTTATAAGCATTGTACGAAATGTCTATGGGAAAATAAATCGCTGGTACAGTGCTGAAGCAGGAAGTAACATTCACTTTGCCTCTCTATTGTGCTATATATTGCTATTGAGAAAAATCCTCATGATTATTCTGATATTGATTTCAACCATATTGTCCAGCCCCTACAGTATGTGCTGCACTGTGTGGCTGTGTGACGTGACTCACTGATCTCCAGCTGTCTCTGGATACGGTCCTTGCAGCGGTCACGGTACTTGGACTGCGTGGTGTTGTACTCAGTCATCACCTCCACAAACTTACGTGACAGCGTC
>NW_028149897.1:0-3000 GCF_964638095.1 Poromitra crassiceps | reverse complement strand
TGGACTACCCTGCACGTTGTGGGAGTTCTATAGAAGTATATTGGACTACCCTGCATGTTGTGGGAGTTCTATAGAAGTCTATTGGACTACCCTGCATGTTGTGGGAGTTCTATAGAAGTCTATTGGACTACCCTGCATGTTGTGGGAGTTCTATAGAAGTCTATTGGACTACCCTGCATGTTGTGTGAGTTCTATAGAAGTCTATTGGACTACCCTGCATGTTGTGGGAGTTCTATAGAAGACAATTGGACTACCCTGCATGTTGTGGGAGTTCTATAGAAGTCTATTGGACTACCCTGCATGTTGTGGGAGTTCTATAGAAGTCTATTGGACTACCCTGCATGTTGTGGGAGTTCTATAGTAGACTATTGGACTACCCTGCATGTTGTGTGAGTTCTATAGAAGTCTATTGGACTACCCTGCATGTTGTGTGAGTTCTATAGAAGTCTATTGGACTACCCTGCATGTTGTGTGAGTTCTATAGAAGACTATTGGACTACCCTGCATGTTGTGGGAGTTCTATAGAAGACTATTGGACTACCCTGCATGTTGTGTGAGTTCTATAGAAGACTATTGGACTACCCTGCATGTTGTGGGAGTTCTATATAAGTCTATTGGACTACCCTGCATGTTGTGGGAGTTATATAGAAGTCTATTGGACTACCCTGCATGTTGTGGGAGTTCTATAGAAGTCTATTGGACTACCCTGCATGTTGTGGGAGTTCTATAGTAGACTATTGGACTACCCTGCATGTTGTGTGAGTTCTATAGAAGTCTATTGGACTACCCTGCATGTTGTGTGAGTTCTATAGAAGACTATTGGACTACCCTGCATGTTGTGGGAGTTCTATAGAAGTCTATTGGACTACCCTGCATGTTGTGGGAGTTCTATAGAAGTCTATTGGACTACCCTGCATGTTGTGGGAGTTCTATAGTAGACTATTGGACTACCCTGCATGTTGTGTGAGTTCTATATAAGTCTATTGGACTACCCTGCATGTTGTGTGAGTTCTATAGAAGTCTATTGGACTACCCTGCATGTCTGTGGGAGTTCTATAGAGTCTATTGGACTACCCTGCATGTTGTGGGAGTTCTATAGAAGTATATTGGACTACCCTGCATGTTGTGGGAGTTCTATAGAAGTCTATTGGACTCCCTGCATGTTGTGGAGTTATATAGAAGTCTATTGGACTACCCTGCATGTTGTGGAGTTCTATAGAAGTATATTGGACTACCCTGCATGTTGTGGGAGTTCTATAGAGTCTATTGACTACCTGCATGTTGTGTGAGTTCTATAGAAGTCTATTGGACTACCCTGCATGTTGTGTGAGTTCTATAGAAGTCTATTGGACTACCCTGCATGTTGTGGGAGTTCTATAGAACACTATTGGACTACCCTGCATGTTGTGGGAGTTCTATAGAAGACTATTGGACTACCCTGCAGGTTCCCCCCTAAGATGAACTGTTTCCACGAGTGACTAAGAACGTTTTATTTTCTGTTGATCCGGAGGGCAGGAAGACTTGTTTGCTTTCCTTGACGTGGCTTACATAACAGAGAGACAGAGAGAGAGACAGAGAGAGAGAGAGAGAGAGAGAGAGACAAAGAGAGAGAGAGACAGAGAGAGAGAGACAGACAGGGAGAGGCTAAAGAGAGAGAGACAGAGAGGGAGAGGCTAAAGAGAGAGAGACAGACAGGGAGAGGCTAAAGAGAGAGAGACAGACAGGGGAGAGGCTAAAGACGAGAGAGACAGACAGGGAGAGGCTAAAGAGAGAGAGACAGACAGGGAGAGGCTAAAGAGAGAGAGACAGACAGGGAGAGGCTAAAGAGAGAGAGAGACACAGGGAGAGGCTACAGACAGAGAGACAGACAGGGAGAGGCTAAAGAGAGAGAGACAGACAGGAAGAGGGTACAGACAGAGAGACAGACAGGGAGAGGCTAATGAGAGAGAGACAGACAGGGAGAGGCTAAAGAGAGAGAGACAGACAGGGAGAGGCTAAAGAGAGAGAGACAGACAGGGAGAGGCTAAAGAGAGAGAGACAGACAGGGAGAGGCTAAAGAGAGACAGACAGGGGAGATGCTAAAGAGAGAGAGACACACAGGGAGAGGCTACAGACAGAGAGACAGACAGGGAGAGGCTAAAGAGAGAGAGACAGACAGGGAGATGCTAAAGAGAGAGAGACAGACAGGGAGAGGCTAAAGAGAGAGAGACAGACAGGGAGAGGCTAGAGAGACAGACAGACAGACAGGGAGATGCTAAAGAGAGAGAGACAGACAGGGAGAGGCTAATGAGAGACAGACAGGGAGAGGCTAAAGAGAGAGGCAGACAGGGAGAGGCTAAAGAGAGAGAGAGACAGACAGGGAGAGGCTAAGAGAGAGAGACAGACAGGGAGAGGCTAAAGAGAGAGACAGACAGGGAGAGGCTAAAGAGAGACAGACAGACAGGGAGAGGCTAAAGAGAGAGACAGACAGAGAGAGGCTAAAGAGAGAAACAGACAGGGAGAGGCTAAGAGAGAGACAGACAGGGAGAGGCTAAAGAGAGAAACAGACAGGGAGAGGCTCAAGAGAGAGAGACAGACAGGGAGAGGCTAAAGAGAGAGACAGACAGGGAGAGGCTAAAGAGAGACAGACAGGGAGAGGCTAAAGAGAGAGACAGACAGACAGGGAGAGGCTAAAGAGAGAGAGACAGACAGGGAGAGGCTAAAGAGAGAGACAGACAGGGACAGAGGCTAAAGAGAGACAGACAGACAGGGAGAGGCTAAGAGAGAGAGACAGACAGGGAGAGGCTAAAGAGAGAGACAGACAGGGAGAGGCTAAAGAGAGAAACAGACAGGGAGAGGCTAAGAGAGATGAGACAGACAGGGAGAGGCTAAGACAGAGAGATAAGAGACAGACAGGGAGAGGCTAAAGAGAGAGACAGACAGGGAGAGGCTAAAGAGAGAGAGAGACAGACAGGGAGAGGCTAAAGAGAGAGACAGACAGGGAGAGCTAAAGAGAGAGAA
>NW_028149899.1:0-3000 GCF_964638095.1 Poromitra crassiceps | reverse complement strand
CTCTGCGCTGAGAGGAAAACTTTTGCAAAGAATCATGGAAAAGGGAGAAACAAAAATTAAAAACGGATTTGATGGCGCGGTATATGGCAAGTTGGACGAGGGAATGACGTTGAGAAATCTCGCATTGTGATTACATGAGCGTGAGAGCGGGGCGTTTGTCCTCACTGTGCTGTGCTCTCGCGTCACTAGTCTCTTTTAACACGTAAGTTACAGACGCCACATACACATACATGGAGAAAAATTATTAAATTTCTAGTTCGCCACTAAATTACCAAATTGATATAACTTTCAACCATTTTGAGCAACGCTGTTTCCATACAGGCCACCAGCTTTGGCTAGTTGTTGATATTTATAAAGATATTGCAGCTCTCATATAAATTATTTTCGAGGCGGTGGGCAAACTGTCATGGCGTCGATTTCCGGAGAAACTTCCTGAGCTGAGCACAGCCAAAGAGTATAGTATAGACAAGAGTATATGTCATTTCTTGGTTTTTTCCATAGGTATTTTCAAATCACTGTTCTTTTTTTTTTTACTTAATTTTTATTTGGTTTACATCAACATTGTACATCATTGTATTCCTTCTATTACAGTTGTTTGCTTTTTCCTTTTCCTTTTCCTTTTCAAGCAGTGTGCTTATTGTACACATTATCATTGTATATACACATAGCTTGTAATGACAATAATAATGAACACCAAACCTGAAAACAAACAAATAAAAAAATAAAAAAAAAATAAACGTCCACTCCAACATATACATATGTCCAGCAGCGCTTCATAGATAGGGAGAGCAAGAGAGAGAGAGAGAAGAGAGAAATTTACATCGGGGGAACTAGTGTGTATATATGTACAGTATGTGATATCTATCACAAATGTGTGAGAGAATGGAAATTAGACTAGGGGGGCGTACAGCATTGGGTAGTAAACCTCATTGCATTAATAAAGGCATGACAGGCCCCCATCTTTTAACAAAAATTGGTTTCTGAAGCCTTAGTGTGTAAGTGATTTGCTCCATCTGGTAAATATCCCACACTTTTTGAATCCATATATTATATGTGGGAGGATCTGGTTTCAGCCAAGGCTGTAGTTAGTAGTATATTTAAAAGATATTTTTTGGCCCTCCCGCCTAGGCCTTCAGGTATTACCCCTAACAGTGCCACTGTGGGGTCTTGCGGTATATCTTGTTGGAAGACCTCTTTTAAGGCGTCAAATACCTCTCCCCAGAATAAATTATAGCTAGGACATAGCCAGAATACATGTGTGTGATTGGCCATATCAGCTCCACAATTTCGCCAGCATGAGCTGGAAAGTGAAGGACCCATTTTGGCTACAATTTCTGGTGTTCTGAAGAATCTAGTGATTATTTTCCATTTAAATTCCCTCCATGTGTTTGAATTTGTAGCTAGGTGTGCCTCAGTGCACACCTCCTCCCATGTATCCAGTGACATTTCCTCATTCATTTCTGCCTCCCATCTCCACTTTATCTGTAGGGAATTATGTTGGTTCATAGATAAAAATATGTAATATAATTCACCTATAATTTTCTTGTCCTCCTTCCCCCTTTGAATCTCTATAAATTAATGTTCTATGGGGGTAGGTTCTAGGATTTTCACCCATTCTCTGTGTGACATCAGGAAGGTTCTTATCTGCAAATATCTATAAAAATCTGTCCTGGGGAGAAAATAATCACTTCTCAACTGCTCAAATGTCGTCATCCTGAACAACTGATACAGATAAGTCACAAATCACTGTTCTGATACATAACTGGGGGGTAAGTCCCCCTTTAACCATTTCGAGTAACGCTGTTTCCATACGGGACCACCAGCGTTAGTTGTTTATAATGTGGCTATATTTATAACGTACACTCTGATAACGTTTTTCCTCTATGCGGGGAAAAGTGTCATGGCGCCGTTTCCAATTATATTTCCAGTCTGAACACAGCCAAAGAGTATAGTGAGACAAGAGGAGAGGGTCCTTCTGCTTCTTTCCTTGTTTAGTTTTTTCAAATCAAGCAGAATGCCGTTTTGCCAAAAATCTGGGGGTTTAGTCCCCCTTTAACGGTACAAAACAGGAAGAGCCGAGGTTCTGTTCTTCCACAAATTTCTGGCAACTTCCAAAATGTTTACCCTCTTCAGTAAGACAAAACCGAAAACTGAAGAAGTGAAGATTGTATTTGGAAGCAAGAAACAGGAAGCAACATAGTTTATGGGAAATGTAGTCCGACTCACTGGAAGCCGGCTGCAAGCAATCCCTTTCCGCTCCCTGGTGTGTCGCTCTCAAATGCCGCTGTGAAACAACAATGCTACAGTAGCTAGCAAGCTAGCAACCTACACGCATGAAAATGGCACGTTTTGACAAAGTTTTGGATTGCGCAATAAAGCAGGCCTGCTTGGTACTTTCGGTGGATGGTTGTAAAGATAACAGATAGACACTTTTTCCCCACTAGACAGAGTGAGAGTGAGGAGCCAGACTCTCTCTATGGGCTGGTACAGCGTGAAACGGAGATAGTCTGAGACTATGGGAAATGTAGTTTTAATTTTGAGAACCTACTGTAACTAACAATACCGCTGCCATGAGATGGATGAGATGGAGGTTACAATCATCTTGACCATGGTCTCATCTGTTTATTATAACAAATTGATTTGACATGGATATAGAGATGCGTTAAAATGCTACACATGCATGGCACCTTTAAGCTTATTTTGTTTATTTGTTGATTTCCGTTTTTCATTGAATTCATGTGTTACGGCAATTAAATTAAAGTGACACCTTACGATACAGCAACAAGTTCCTTCCTTTGAGATGCTTCATACTTCTTCCACCTCAAGTCTCTGTCAGAAGAGGGATTTGTCCATGCCACTCAAACCATGCCAACCTGTCCATCCCCTTCCCTGGTGGGTATTGCTCTGTCATCGCCTGTCCATCACCTCCCCTGGCGGGTATCGCTCTGTTGTCTCCGCGCCCCCGGCCCAGAGTCTGGGTCATGGTGCCATGCCGGCGCA
>NW_028149901.1:0-3000 GCF_964638095.1 Poromitra crassiceps | reverse complement strand
AGAGATAGGCAGTAGATATTAGAGATAGACAGTAGAGATAATAGAGATAGACAGTAGAGAATATATATATTAGAGATAGACAAAGATATTAGAGATAATAGACAGTAGAGATAATAGAGATATTGGAGATAGACAAGAGATATTAGAGATAGACAATAGAGATATTAGAGATAGACAGTAGAGATATTAGAGATAATAGAGATAGACAGTAGAGATATTAGAGATAGACAGTAGAGATAATAGAGATAGACAGTAGAGATATTAGAGATAATAGAGATATTAGAGATAGACAGTAGAGATATTAGAGATAATAGAGATATTAGAGATAGACAGTAGATATATTAGAGATAGACAGTAGAGATATTAGAGATAATAGAGATATTAGAGATAGACAGTAGAGATATTAGAGATAGACAGTAGCGATATTAGAGATAGACAGTAGCGATATTAGAGATAGACAGAGATAATAGAGTTGGACAATAGAGATATTAGAGATAATAGAGCATACCACATCACTGCATTTCACGTCACTGCAGACGAAATTCTCCTTTAACATCAGCCACCGACTGTGGACCATCTTCCCAAGGCCTAGTTTTATAGGTCACTTTGACATATGACCGAAAACATCTATTAAAACCTGTATTATCATTTAAAGCATGTTCAAATAGAATAGAATCTTTCCTCATACTTACTTAGGGGATTAATAAAACAACTACATCAGCAACCTATGCTTGCCATTTTTCTACTGCTCTTCAAGGGGGGGGGGTTGTCTTTTTTATTTAACATTTCATTTTGGTGTGGAGTTTGCCATTTTGTTATTTGTGCTTCTCTATGTACACTTGCCAAGATTTGTACTTAAAACATGTATGCCAATAAAGGGTTTGTGCTCCATTTAATATAACTTACATGGAGGCTAGTGAGTGTTGTGCTTGATGAAATTTAATGAGAAATAACTTCAAATGTGGAACACAGCATAGATTTCTTTTTGTTGTTTACTGCATTAACATTTGCACAATCCCCAGTATATACATAGTACTGAACCATCTTACAAATAACTAAATTGACAGGTAAAACCTAAAGGAAAAGAAACACAAAAGCTGGTAATTAAATACCTGTTCATATAAAATAAACACAGAAGCTGGTAATAAAATACCTGTTCATGTAAAATAATCCTATCATATAAAAAGGGTAAGACAAATATTCAAATTGCAGGAACAAATTGCAGGAATAAAATATTAACAAAAAAAAAGTATTTTTTTAAACTTTCATATGGGGGGAACTTTTACAACTTGAGTACCAAAATGATATACGAACTAAGGTCATGTGCAATTACAGGACAATTTGCCTAAATCTGAAAAGTGAACAGCAGGGCAGAAAGGCAGGACAGGTGCATTAGGTAGCTACATTATAAAGGCAGGTGTCGTGGAGAGAGGAGTTACTGTTGGACAGGACTACTCATTTCCTCAGGTTGGGGGGCTGTAGTGTCTCCTGGTCATTGACTGGGACCTCCTGTGGGAGCAAAGACACAGTACAGCACTCTATCATCAGTAAGTGCAGGCTAGCACTTACAGCTGTTTTCTATCTTTGGTCTCAGACATGCAGGGGGAAGTCAGTTACATTTGGCAAAGGATATAGAAATGGAAATATCCAAGCTTTCACACTGCCTGCAGAAGCATGCATCTGACATCTTGCTCAGAAAAGCTGCCTCAGTCAAGTAGGGATGGCTTATCATGCATCATAAATGCACAGATTTAACCAGTCACTCAAACACAATATGATGATATGATATCTAATCCCTCATGAGATGATGTTTTGGTATCTGCTTCATGCAACAAAACGAGACTAAATCCACAGCACCTCATGAACCATCTCATGCATCAGATCACTCTCAAACCCTGCGCCTCAACCATCACTGACCTTCGTCTGGTCCTCCAGACGGGCCTTTCAGGCCAAAGAGGGTATAGTAATTTGTCTACCATTATTTCACATAAATAAAGAATGAGAGAAAAGAATTAGGCTTTGAGTAGAACATTAGTTTGGCATTTCAACTGGAGGATGGCTGTTTCTTTACACTTACCTCTAAGTTGCCCCTGGCTTTCTTCAACACTCCGTATGTCAGTGACACTAGATTGAGAGGAGAGAAAGAAGTCATATCTCAGTGGTTTGCATATTGGTATTTAACAAAGTGAATAAAAGGTAATAATTATACACTCACGCTGATCGATGATGACCCTTTCCATTCCCTCTTTGAGCTGGTTGGTGGCACGAAGGCGTTTCACAGCTCCACTCAGCAGCCTCTCCTGCTGGAGCAGCTGGCTCTTCAGCCGGCCGATCTCATGATTCAGCAGCTCATTCTGATACAGAGGAGAAGAGAGGACTAAGTGTGGTCCATCTAGATGCTTGAATGGATACTGTGTGCATGTGTGTGTGTGTGTGTGCATGTGTGTGTGCGTGTGTGTGTGTGTGTGTGTGTGTGTGTGTGTGTGTGGTGCGTGTGTGTGTGCATGTGTGTGTCTACCTGCTGGTTGTTGCTGCCATCCCCTGGCATGTTGCCAGCTGGCAGAGAGACTCTCCACACCAGTTTGAGCAGGCGGCGTGCCTCCTCCAGGACCTGCTGCATGGTGTTCACACTGCTGCTCAAACTCTTCAGATGCTGTGGTTCCATCGCCTTATTACACACACACACACACACACACACACACACACACACACACACACACAATAGATACATTTAAATGTGGTGTTTGTTGTATAGAATGTTGCTGAACTGCTGTATGCCGGTGTGTCGACTTTGTTTAAAAATAGTGGCAAATGAAAAGTGGCAAAACAACTAATCTAAAAGCTCATTTAAAACATACAAACAATTAGTTGTCTTTCAAAAAATTAAGAAAAAACAACAGCGGAATAGTAGTTTGATATATATATAGTACACATTACCCTGTTGTCGGAGTGTGTGTGCAGACACGCCTGCAGGTGTGTGTCCATGGTGCGTGCGAGCCT
>NW_028149902.1:0-3000 GCF_964638095.1 Poromitra crassiceps | reverse complement strand
ATCAAAAAATAAAAAAAAATAAAAAAAATTGCATGCCAGGCCAGGCCAGGCCTGAGTGTGAGAGCAATTCAATCAATAGACAATAACATTTGTGTGTTTAAAATGAGATATTCCACTAAATATTGCTAAAACAGATTCAAACATGCAAAAAAGGCAAATTCTTCTTTGCCGCCGGCCTTAATTGGGGGGGAGGGGGGATTTTTTATTTTTTTGGGAGGGGGGGGGGGGGATGGGGGGGGCCCGCTAAGAGCTTCGCCCCCCTGTGGGCTGATAGGGTCGCTCCGCCCCTGATTGCAATAATTTTATAGGCTATCTGCAGCTGTGTGTGTGTGTGTGTGTGTGTGTGTGTGTGTGTGTGTGTGTGTGTGTGTGAGACAGACCTTCTCAAAGTTCCCTCGCAGTGTGGCGATGCGAGCGGAGTAGAACAGAATGATGGAACCCTGAAAGACAAACACAGTAAAAATCTATCTATCTAACAAGCACTCATCACGAGCTGCGTGGAGGAGATAATGGAGCCAGCGGCTGGGACCGGGCTGGCCCGCGACTCCACAGCGAGGGGGACGCCGAGAGACAACGTGGACCAACACAGAGAGACGACGTGGACCAACACAGAGAGACGACGTGGACCAACGCAGAGAGACGACGTGGACCAACGCAGAGAGACGAAGTGGACCAACACAGAAACACAACGTGGACCAACGCAGAGAGACGACGTGGACCAACGCAGAGAGACGACGTGGACCAACGCAGAGAGACGAAGTGGACCAACACAGAGACACAACGTGGACCAACGCAGAGAGACGACGTGGACCAACGCAGAAAGAGCGCTACAAGCCGGAGTTGATTCAAGATACAGCAGGGCTATGCCTTCTCTGTGAAGCTTATGACTAGCCCTTCACTTACTATGTCATGCTATCCGGTTTGGACGGTGTTAAATGATAGACGCCAGACAGAAACGAGTTATGAGAATAGAGCAGAAAAACATCAAAGCCAGGGACCATGACACTATGACACACTATACTTAAGTGCTGTGAAGGAAATTATACAATTCCACTGTGGACATTAAAGGAACACTCCGCTGATTTTCAACCAGCTTTGTATCATTACAAAATCGGTAGTATATCAGAAAAGTGTAAACAGTTTTACAGGCATTCATTTCGTTTGATATTGAGAGTCGATTTGAGTTAACTTGTGGACCAGTGATGTCATTTGTGCATGAATGATCAATAACTGTCAAACGAAATGAATGCCTGCAAAACGGTTCACAGTTTGACTGATTTTGTAATGATAGAAAGCTGGTTGAAAATGGGCGGAGTGTTCCTTTAAGAGGAAGAGCGTCTGGACTCACGTTGGGGTAGTTCTGTTGGTACGGCTCCAGCAGAGCCTCCGCCTCCACCAGGTTCCCCTCTCCAGTCCCTGCTCACACACCACAACAACAATAACAACAATCATCTTCATCCACAAAGTCATTTACATCATCAATTATTGCCACTCAACTACATTCTGAAAATAAATTCTATACGTTGGGTGCAGCATTCAGTTCAGTTTTGTAAAAACAAAAACAAAATCACACCCAGGTGTTGAAGTAAGTGGTGCAGGTGTGGCAGGTCGGAGCCATGCATGTGTCCTGTGGGCGTGTGTGTGTGTGTGTGTGTGTGCATCCGTGCGCCTTTCACATTTTCGGCAATGTAGCGGTTTCATATCCTCATAATATCTCATCCATAAATGAACGTGAGAATCCATCTAGTCTCCTTCGGCGCAGCCTCGGCCAGCTTGGGGCTAGTGCAAAATTTTGTCGGCTAATTTTTTTATTTAGTCTTAGTCTTAGTCCTGTGGTGAATATGTCCTTGTTAGTTTTTATCATATTTAGTCAACCTCATCCTGTTTTTATTTAGTGAAGTTTTAGTCGACTAAAAGTTTTGAAGCATTTTAGTGTCATCAACTTAGTCAAATTTTAGTCAAACAAAAACTGTTCACATTTTAGTCTAGTTTTAGTCAACTGTTGAATCTGCTGATGCGCTTGCACTATAATGGTCATATGAAGCAGTGTGGCCAATTCTTTCCCAGTGAAAGTAGCTAATGGTGACTCTGCCGGCCCGGGCCAGTGTTGGCGTACGCCGGTAGCAACGACAAGTGGACCCTATTTACAGTCCCTGCTCAGCCCGCAGCTGAGGCGAGAAGGGAGGGAGGCTGGCTGCGCTGTGTGGAAAGCCCTCAGACCTCTTTGGATATAACGTAGCCAAGCAAGGACGTAGCTGTACATTTTGGGAACACAATGCCTCATACACATATAGATAAGACCCGTAGCTAAGACTGGGTGGGTCATGTTGGAACTGCGATCTCTGTAAATGTGTTTTTAAGACAGCTAAATGTCAGCTATGATGCTGCAAGAAACTGAACTGCTGCATTGAGGGGGAAAACAAGTCTATAATTAGTGTTCATTTTGTCGTCTTAGTCCTATGTAAAATGTCCTTGTTCGTTTTATGTCCTTGTTCGTTTTCATCATAATTTTAGTCAGCCCCGGCCCTGGAGTCACCCACAGGGCCTAGACCCCTCCATGCACCGAAGGGTCTTTCAATACTGCGGTGTAGCACTAACTCTATTTGCAGCGGATTGGGCGTGATCAACCCTTCCGCGGGCAACGTTGCAGACAGAGTAGGAAGGCTGATCCGTGAGCGGCTGCTTCTGGGACGCAGGTCGGGGTCTTAATTGGCCTCGGCTGGGTCTACTGGGCGAGGGTGTATGATGTTGACAGACCCGAAACACCTTACGACCCCAGTCAACATCACTGATGACGCGTCCCCAGCGCATGCTGTAGCATGTATTCTGAACCAGTCAACCTCATCCTGTTTTTGTTTAGTCAAGTTTTAGTCGACCAAAAGTTTGAGTATTTTAGTCTCGTCTTAGTCAAAGAAACTGAAAAAACTGAACTGAAAAAAGACTGAACAGGTAGTCGACGAACATTTTTTTGTCATAGTTTTCGTCGACAAAATGAACACT
>NW_028149903.1:0-3000 GCF_964638095.1 Poromitra crassiceps | reverse complement strand
GGCGGAGGCGGGCAATGTTCCGGAGGTGAAAGAAAGCAGTTTTGGTGATATGATTTGCATGGGGGAGGAGGGAGAGGGTGGGATCGAGGATGAGACCGAGGTTGCGGACATGGGCGGAGGGGGTGATGATGGAGCCGTCGATGGTGAGAGAGAAGTTCTGAGCAGAGCGGGTGAGGGACTTGGGGCCAATGATAAGTATTTCGGATTTATTGCAGTTTAGTTTGAGAAAGTTTTTTTGCATCCAGGTTTTTATGTCACTGAGGCAGGCAGAGAGGGTGGAGTAATGTGGAGCTAAACCGTCCATCTGGCAGCGTCAGGTTATAAAAGGGAGGCCACTAACGATAAAATAATTCCCCGTCACCATAGGAAACCGTCCTCGTGTAAAGGGCCCCTAACAGTTTGTTTGAGAGTAATTTTGTAATTCGTTTGCCCCCAAACCCCCAAACCACCACCCATATAATTCTGGGCATGCCTCTGTCTGCTGACGGGCAAATTGAGCCATCTCTGTTTCCCATCCCAATCACGTTGCTTCTCCCCTCCTTTGTCTCTGTGTATTCAGCTGTCAGCTGGAGGCAGAAGGACAGATAAAATAATATGTAAATGTGGAGGCATGGGGGCTTGACAGGGCAAAAACAACACAGCCTACCTGTCAGACTTGGGCCCGATGTTGACATTTCCATCTTGCTCTCCGACCCCGGCGTCCGTCGCCTCGCGGCTTGTCGGTTCCAGGCTCACGCGTGTGATGGACGCCAGAGTCACAAGCGTCTTAAAGGCCACAGGAAGAGAGAAGGTCAGCCTCTATCAGCGGTTTGAGAGGCACCAGGCACGGGCTTGAGTTGGCACATTGAACATATCCATAATAGAGCCGGAACGTCGGTGCAGCCCCCGAAAGAGTTTTCCCATAAATAACCGAACAATACCGTTCCTTTGGAAAATGTTTCGTTGTGCGATTACACTATAAAAACTCAATTTGACTGGTAATCTTATGACTTCAAAGGTCATGAGCTGGGACGGTGACGTCACCAGAGCTGGTATTTCCCATTCCAAACTCGTAGGAGCCTCAGCAGCCCCGACCGATGGCTGCGCCGCGCAACAACAGTAGTTATAATCGTAGTAATGTTGTTTAGCACTTCTGTTTTGTTTGTGTCTCATTAAATCAGCTGTACACACACAGCACTGCATAACATCTATCTGTGTGGACATGAGGCTGCAGTGTTTGTATGCGCAAAATGCCGTGAAATGCCTTGTTATCAACTGTTATTGCTAACAATGGCTAGCCTGGCTAGACTGGATCTGACCAGTGAACAGTGAACTTCCCAGCTCAAGTTTTCTGCAAATGGAACGCTAACAAAACGGATGTGACGTCATTTAGCCTCCACATCCCAGTTATTTTGCGATAAAGGTATGGATAAATATATAGGCACAGTATGTATGAGATAAGATACAGGAGCAGCTCTGACCCGTTTAACGTTTTTAGCATGGCTTTGGCGTATGGTGTGAACAAAGCCTTATCACCATTCTCACAGCGCTCCATATGCCTCAGGTGGATCTGAGCCAGGTAGAAATACACACTTCTATTTATTCAAAGCGTCCGCTTCAGTGTCGTTTTAAATCAAATAGCTTTAGCTATCCAGAGCATAGAGGCCTTTCCTTACATCGGAGTTAACATGACTTTGTGTCTCTATATGGCTCTCTCTCTCTCTCTCTCTCTCTCTCTCTCTCTCTCTCTCTCTCTCTCTCTCTCTCTCTCTCTCTCACACACTCACACACACACACACACACACACACACACACACTCACACACACTCGCTCGCTCTCAGACTGTCCATCTGGATTAGAGTTGTGCTGGACAAGGCCAGGCTAGCTAACTAGCTGTCACCATGCAGAAGATTAGCTCCACTAGCAGAACTGTATGAATATGGACAGGCCTATCTGCGGGAAATAGCCTGTCAGGGCAGAGGTGTGTGTGTGCGCGCGCTGTGTGTGTGTGTGTGTGTGTGTGTGTGTGTGTGTGTGTAGAAGGCAACGAGCTGTCTCCTCATATTAGTGTGACTGAAAGAGTTGTCATTTGTGATGAAATATGAGTGTTGCCAATCTGGCAGCCGTAGATAATATGCTAGCTCATGTTTCTGTAAATAAGCAAGTGTGTATGATGCAAATGCATTTTTTTTTTACATCCCGCTTGAATACCCACCAAGAATGGCAGCTGCTTGCTTCCATATATATATATACATATATATATATATATATATATATATATATATTAGGGCTGTCAGCGTTAATGCGTTAATCGCAATGCGATTAAGGGCCGACCATAACACGTTTTTTTTTTTAATCGCGTTAATCGCATGCCGCTATTTTGTCCCTTCGTCGCACCCGTACTTGTAGTCAAGCCGGTCACAGCGGTTTCCTGTCTCCTGCCTGTGCAGGCATGGAAGAGAACGACAGCAATATGCTTCTAAATGGCTCGTTTTACTTTAAAAAAACTCCCAAATGGCACAGTGGACAAGTCAAGAGCAGTAGTTTGCACCTTGTGTAAAACGGAATTAAAATATCACCGAAGTACATCGAGTTTGAGCTATCACCTAAAAGCTAAGCATACCGGAGCAGCTAGCGGCCAGCTAGCTAGCGCGAGACTCATCACTCATTCTTCCTTCAGAGTCTCGGATGCGCGGGTCCTCTAACCACTGGGAGGTCGGCTCCAATGGCTTCACGCGATATACACGTTATCAATACACAGTTTCCAATACTGAGCCATTATTCACATGGAAGTGCCAAAGTTTTTAGCTCAGACACAGCCTTCTTCGGCTGTGTCATTTTGGGTTTCGACTGCTCCACAGCGCCGCCGCCGGAAGTATCGGTTCTGGAGCGTGTACTGCACTGTTTACAATTGTGCATTTATTTTCTATTCAAGATATATTTTGTAGACATTGTTACCGCCTGTCTACATTGCACTTCTATTGAATTGAAAATAAATCTAAAATTCAAGATCACAAAGTA
>NW_028149904.1:0-3000 GCF_964638095.1 Poromitra crassiceps | reverse complement strand
GCTCGTTGGGGGTGGATGGAGATCTTCCGTTATCCTGGGACACCGAGCCCAGCGGGCTCCCTCCCAGGATGCGATCTTCATCCTCGACGACATCTAACGAGCCATCTCCTGCTGTGTTGAAGCTTGCTGGGGGTGGATGGAGATCGTCCGTTATCCTGGGACACCGAGCCCAGCGGGCTCCCTCCCAGGATGCGATCTTCATCCACGACGACCTCGACGACATCTGACGAGCCATCTGCTGCTGTGTTGAAGCTCGGCGGGGGTGGATGGAGATCGTCCGTTATCCTGGGACACCGAGCCCAGCGGGCTCCCTCCCAGGATGCGATCTTCATCCACGACGACATCTGACCACATTGCCAATTTGCCATAGACAACGCTTGTAAAACGGAGACATGGCAATAGCAATACTGCCCCTCCTGGAACGGCATATTGTTTTCTACGATGATCTCACCCAACCTGGACATCCAGCTGTTCACCGATGCAAAACCATACATCAGATTCGCCGGCTACCACGGAGGGAGGTGGAGCGCATCCGACTGGCCACCTGAGTTCGCTCTACTCTCCCCCTCAGCCGCTATCCACAAGTTGGATCCCATCTTGATTGCAGCACTTCTTTGGGGGCACAAGTGGTCATCTACATAGACAACACAGCAGTAGTCAACATCATCATCTTGCAAATCACACATTACCTTATCCCGATCTCAGCCCAGCATCAATTCATCATCCGTACCGCTCACATTTCCAGTTACAAAACTCCATCACTGATTCTCCGACCAGTGTCTCATTCCAGAAATTAAAACTCTACTTCAGTCTCCGACTAATTCCAGTTCCAATTTAGCCCCCATCTTCAACTAAAACCCGCAGCTGCACCACCTGACCTCAGCATCCTGACAAGCCATCCTCAACAACCTAGCTCCCAGAACATCGTCATCATACCCCACAGGATGGACTTGCTTCAAGTCCTTCCTCACACGTTACAACTTATCGTTTCCTTTATCGGACGTCTTCACCATCTGAACTTCATCACCTACGCCCATTCCTCTCTTCACATCAGAACTTTCGTGATCCACATCTACTTCAATAGCATCAATTCCTCTGTCAACTACTCACTGGCGCCTATGTCCTGCCATCTCTCTTTCCCTTATCAGCATTCCGAAAGGCAGAGCCACGATTAACTTCAACACTTAACATCAACACCCTCCGCACAGGGTACTCATCCCCGTCTCCAACGCAACCCTCAGATCCACGTTTCTTCAGACGTTCAGAATTCAACTCAACCACGTCCATCTCCAATCCACCTCGACATGCAAGTCTTTCCGACCTTACAATTCATACTTCCGACATCATCTACAAACTCAAAATCCGATCGACTCGGAACCTCACATCCCTTCTTCCTGTAAGTCCTCTCAAAATCAGGAATATCGCCTGAATTATATTCTGGGCACTCTTTCCGCATCGGAGCTGCATCTTCAGCCTCCAGGCAAGGTATCCCTGATCACACCATCAAAGTCCTCGGCCGTTGGTCATCCCAAGCCTACCACAGCTACATCCATAGCAACCTCAGTGACGTCCGTAATGCCCATGCTCATCTCAGCCAATTAAGTTCTTTTGGGGATAAGATGGAGCCATCAAGACCATGAAGATTCCATCGCCGAGGCAGTTCCCCCATCCAGAGTCTCACTCCCTGGTTCCTCGAGACATCTACTCATACTTCCTCCAAGTCATCCATTCATTCCTCATCCGCTCACCTCCTCATCCCTTCATCCCTCATCCCCTCATCCCTTCATCCCTCATCCCATCACCCCCTCCCCCCATCCCATCCCTCATCCCTTCATCCCTCATCCCATCACCCCCTCCCTTCATCCCCATTCTCCCTAACAAACTATCAATTATTTGTGGCTTGGTCATAGTTAGTGAAAGTCATGTTGGCCGTGGGCGTGGCCAGTGCCACCCCATGGCCACACCCCTAGACACGCTCCTGAAAGGGTTAATATTCATTCATTTGGAATCAAATACATGGTGACCTCCTTGATGAATAAACACTGGACAAAGCAATTTTGATGCATTTGATTTGAGTATTTTGCATGAAATCCCTATTTTTCTTGGAGTTCGGCACGTTGGCCATAAAGCGGTTAATATTTGAAAATTCTCAAGCGATACCACTGGGCACTCAACTGTATTTTGAATATGTACCCCCCAAGCTACAAGGAACAGCCGAGAAAAAACGGTATCCGACGGAACGAGGTTTCAACACCGCCACAGCTCCTGGCGTCTACAAGGACATCTCCCTGGCATGTACAGCACAGCCAGACAAGCAGATTTAAAAGGTGAAAAGTTCATCTTTTCACAAAATGTGTAAGTTGAGAAGAGGCAGAGATATGCTTGTCTTTGTAGGACATGGTGTAGTCTCCTCTTAATTCTCAGTGCTTAAATGTGGAGCAGCTGTCTGGAACAGTGGAGAGCCCGCTTGGCAGGATGCAGACTGGTCCACGGTGTACCAGGTCCGCTTTAGGCTACATCATAATGAGTCTGTTGAGAGACACATCACATGAAATCCATTAGAACACGCACGGATCATTTCTGCTGCCATCAGCAGTCAGGTGTCTCCTTTTGAAGAGTGCAGTCTAACAAAAGAACTGCTCATTCTGTCTTCAACATGCAAGAGTGACTATATTCTAAGGTTAGGGGGCGCTGTCTAATGCTCCACCTATCTGCTACGGTGTCCCGCTCGTTGCTCCACCCCCTCTGCCGATCTGGGGAGAGTGTTGTAGACTGGCACATGCTTCCTCTGATACATGTGCAGTCGCCAGCTGCTTCTTTTCACCTGACAGTGAGGAGTTTCTTTGTAACTTCATTTTTTTTAAGGTTTTTGTTTTAGAACAGACAAATCCAAACACAAACATCAAATAAAAAACAAACAAAAAACATTCAGGTCATCATCATGGGTGTTACAGATCAATTCTCAGTTTTTCACTAGTTAGCTTTGTGTTAAGTTATGTT
>NW_028149905.1:0-3000 GCF_964638095.1 Poromitra crassiceps | reverse complement strand
CAACGTTACTACCACGAGTCAACGTTACTACCACGAGTCAACGTTACTACCACGAGTCAACGTTACTACCACGAGTCAACGTTACTACCACGAGTCAACGTTACTACCCCGAGTCAACGTTACTACCCCGAGTCAACGTTACTACCACGACTCAACGTTACTACCACGAGTCAACGTTACTACCCCGAGTCAACGTTACTACCACGACTCAACGTTACTACCACGACTCAACGTTACTACCACGAGTAAACGTTACTACCACGAGTAAACGTTACTACCACGACTCAACGTTACTACCACGACTCAACGTTACTACCACGACTCAACGTTACTACCACGACTCAACGTTACTACCACGACTCAACGTTACTACCACGAGTAAACGTTACTACCACGAGTCAACGTTACTACCACGAGTCAACGTTACTACCACGACTCAACGTTACTACCACGACTCAACGTTACTACCACGAGTAAACGTTACTACCACGAGTCAACGTTACTACCACGAGTCAACGTTACTACCACGAGTCAACACCTACCGGGAGATGTACTAGTCATCACGTGGTTTGAGACTTGCTCCCCCCCTGGGCAGCAGCCTGCCAGAGCTGCTCTTCTTATCTTGTGTCTCTTTCCAACCTTTTCTATGGGCTCATTTCTTTACTTTTTCTAGATGATTATTGATCAGAGTAGTAAACTATGTTATTTGGCTTAGAGCAATGTGGATTTGCACATTCTTGATTGTTTTTCTTGCTATGGGAGTTACTTGTTGCGAGTTCAGTACAGGGATGGGCTCCTCCTCTTGACAGTGTGGTGTGACCCACGGCACCAGACCTGAAATCCCTAAGGAGCTGCTGAGGGGGAAATACGGGTTCTGCAGAGCCCAGAGGAGAAGATGGTTAAGGAAGAGGAGAGACATACAAAAAGACACGCTTTCTATCCAGAGTTTAGCCAGCTTCCAGTTGGTGCGTGCGTGCGGGAGTTGCATTGAGAGCTGCATGATGAAATGTCACAGTGAAATAACGTGCAGGCCGGCCGTCGAACTGTTAGCAGAAATGGTGGTATTATGAGCTTGGATATATCATATTTACCAGTGGTGACGTGGTAATTACGCCAGGACACCGTTCAAGTGCTCTGGGTCGGAAAGAGCAACAAACATGGACGCTTGTTCTCTCGTGGCTGGTGTTTTCTTACTAACAGCAAGTAGTGGGTCATTATGGTATAGCTACATAGGCCATAATGTGCAAGTACTCAAAATAAATGATAGCTATGAACAGAATAACAAAATATATCACTTTTTACAGTCTTTTGGTGCCACGGACTTCATACTTTCCGCCATTGTTGTAGTCCCGGAAACCTCAAGCAACGTCACAACATCGGAAACTCATGTAGCATCGACATGTCCGAAATTCCCACTCGTAAATACGATATTGAAGGGATGTTCATCTGCGTACAACTCGTAAATACATTAAATACGATGTATCCGAGGAGCACATGAACGCACGATAAGTTCATTACGAGAGAGATGTTCACATTCCTCCCGCGTTGCAGGCTGCTGCCATCAACTCAGTGACCAAGACTAGTTTTTTTTTAACTTGCACTGCTGCACGTGACGGATAGTCGTCATCGACTTGACTTTATTGGTAGAAAGGTCGACTTAAAAAAAAACAGGAGTCGTGCAACCCCTAGTGTGAATATCCCGAAAGATTGGCAACACACACACACGCACGCGCACACACACACACACACACACACACACACACGCATGCGCACACACACACACACACACACACACGCATGCGCACAGAAGCACGTGACTCACTTTGTCCATTCACTTCCATGCACTCACCTACTGATTGTGATTGTCACTGTATTACATTTGCACTGAACGTGTCTTCTTTGTATGAACATGCTTTACCATGGCTTGAAAGCTATCAGAAGTGCACAATAATATTCACTATGTACTTAATGAACATGTCCCTATCATGTAATACAGTGTATTGACACCGTGTAACAACACAGTAATGTGAGTACAAAGTATACAAACCCTTTGTGTACTAAAATAAGAACAAGAAATAACAATAAGAAAGTAAGTCAACATTACAAGGTGTTTAGTTTCATTTCTTTGACATGGTCTATAAGCCTACGTAGCCACGATTTAGCCCACTTCTAGCCAAAACATTTTCAGTGAGATGGATAATATCCCGTCATGTTTCGGGCAGTGGGCAGCTGCTTAGATAGTGGTGCAACTCTGTTGTAATTTTTATTTTTCAGCACATCCGATTTGAACGTTTTGTTGTGTGGTATTTGTAATTACCTTTCTCACAAGAGAAGCGACTCAACTCCTGGTCCAGTCACTTATCATCTCTTGCCTGGACTACTGCAACGTGCTCCTGGCCGGCCTACCTGCCACCGACATCCGACCGCTTCAGCTCATTCAGAACGCTGCAGCCTGTCTGGTATTCAACCAACCCAAATTCTCTCATGTCACTCCCCTCTTCCAGGACCTCCACTGGCTTCCCATCTCGGCTCGCATCAAATTCAAGACACTTGTACTGGCCTACAGGGCAGTACACCAGTCAGCTCCCCTGTACCTGCAATCTATGGTCAGGTTCCAAACCTCTCAGCGCTCCCTTCACTCCTCCACCAGTGCAGGACGCCTCGCCCCTCCTCCGCTACGGGGGCTCAAAGGTCGCTCATTCCCGATCTCGACTCTTCTCGTCCCTGGCACCTCAATGGTGGAACGAGCTTCCACCTTCGGTCAGGACGGCTGAATCACTGCCGATCTTTCGGAAAAGACTAAAGACACACCTTTTCAGGCTCCATCTGGGCCCTTCTTGATCTAACTTCTTTCTCTCTCTTTCTAAAAAAAAAAAAAAAACTACTAACCTAAACTAAACTTGTACCACTGTTCCTTCAGAAGTTGTAGTTGTCATAGACGGTGCTCCATAGTTGATTGCTCTATTGCTGACAAAAATGTGTTATTGTAAGTCGCTTTGG
>NW_028149906.1:0-3000 GCF_964638095.1 Poromitra crassiceps | reverse complement strand
AGTACAGATCACAATTCTTGATCACACTATACTGTATATGATCATTTCTAAGATGCAATCAAAGTGAAGCCATATCTATTGCATACATAGCTTCAATAATGATAGAATAATAATACTTCTAGCTTTTTATTCATCACAGAAAATTGGAGAAAATGAATGCAACTTTGTTTACCTTTTTAGGCTTTTTGATTAATCTGGATTGTAAATTATCCTAATAGCAGATGGCCTGTTGAGGGAGTCCCGTGCAGCGAGTACAAGAAAAATGAACACGGCAAAGCTGAAGCAGCTTGAGTGGTCTTTGTGTCTTTGTGACATTAATTCAGTGTCCCGAATCCCGATATAGTTCATCCATCTCAGTGTGTGTAACAACACATCTTACTTTGTTTTCATCTAATGTTTTTTTTTTTTTTTTTTTTTTGCAATCTATTTGTTCATATAATGAATGGAGGAAAGTATAAGACTTCCAGATATGTCAAGGAACAAAACATTTTCCTGGCAGGCAAATGGAAGTGACTTAGTCCAGAATGTCCCCCCTCTAGATGTCCAAGCTAACCCATAGCCCATAACACCTCATTGCCCTGAATCCCCAATCAAACTCCCAGATTAACGTGTTTGGCCCCGCGTGTGTGGTTAGATTATAATGCTTTATACATCAAACAGACAAACAAACAATGAAGGATGAATCACTGAAATTAAAAATTACTCTTTCATAACTGTGCTCGATGTGAGTTTCACATCATTAGCTTAGTAGATTTCAAAACAGACATAAATTAAGTTTGGGCTGATAGAGACGATTATGCAAGAAAATGTGCTCTGTGTGTGTGTGTGTGTGTGTGTGTGTGTGTGTGTGTGTGTACTCTCTCTCACATGCACACACACACCTCTTTCTGGTACTTTTAATTTCTTTGCCATTCAGCTTCTTTAGGATTGATGGCTAGTCTAAAACATGTGTATGTTTTTTTGTGTGTGTACCCCACAGGTGTGCGTGAGAGGTCAGCATGTATTCGGCCCAGGCAGGGCTGTGGGACCCCCGGCCCCCGTTTAAATATGACTCGCCCCTCCCCCCGCCGCCCCCTCCCGCCTCGCACCTCGTCCACGTGACCACGGCCGCCCCGGCCAAGCGGATCACCTTCTACAAAAGTGGCGACAGCCAGTTCGGGGGCGTCAGGATGGCCATCCACAAGCGCAGCTTCAAATGCTTCGACGCCCTGCTGGACGACCTTTCCCAAAAGGTCAGTGGGACAGGCTTCACAGCTCCGAGCCAAACTTTTTCTCTAGAAGCAGTCGGTATAGCTGCAGACGCACTGTAATGCTTTTCCCCCTGCTCGCTCTGTATGGCATTACTATCACCAACAGTGATTCTCAACCTTTTTCATATCAAGGACCCGTCATTTGATCATATTTCTTTCTGGCAGACCCAAATCTGAAAATATTTGTAATGTTAGAAATGATTTTGTCCAGAATTCCTTCACAATCTGTATTGCAGGCAGAGAGATAACAACAAAACCATGACCAAAATAATCATTGTTCTACATTCTCTAATTGTGTTCAATTCTTGTAAATGAAATAATGTTGAAGTTTAGCAATTCACCAATCCGCTGGGGACTCCCAGGAACCCCCTCAAGGACCCCTGGTGGTCCCTGGACCCCATGTTGAGAACCACTGCTCTCATGAAGCGTGAAGGATGAGCGCAGTGAGAGCAGTTTAAGGAGCAGCTCCTTAAATCTTACCTGGCCTCAAATGGATTCCTCTCCCTTCGCTTGGGAAAGATTCCAGTCTAAATTACTTTTCCTTGGCTCCTCTATCATTTGATTTAAATCCAGAATGCCATCTCAGTATTTTCAAATGCGGTGATTAAACGTAGCTGAGAATTGAAGAAATGTTATTTTGCCACTGAAATCTCATTTGTCACACAACATGTAATGTCGCACTTTCTTTTTAGATTTTAGGCCATCCCATTTTTTATATTTAGAAATGAGATTCAATTAATCCATTCGAATTACAAGATACTTATTAGGCTCAGCTGCTAACACTTGACCAGTACAGTTGCTGGCCACTTCTGGTAAAACTAGTGACCTATACAATAATGCATGTTGTGAGCCATTGATCAGGCAACAATTGAAAATGATGTCACCCAGAAAGTGTTTTTGTGTGCACTTGTGCATACACAAATCCCTTGTTCTGTGTTTGATGTGCACATGTGTGTGTGTGTGTGTGTGTGTGTGTGTGTGTGTGTGTGTGTGTGTGTGTGTGTGTGTGTCTGCGTGCGTGCGTGCGTGTGTGCATGTGCATGCGCGCGTACACATACAGGTGCCCCTGCCTTTTGGCGTGCGGAACGTGACCACCCCCCGCGGCACCCACAGCATCAAACACCTGGAGCAGCTCCTGGATGGAGGGTGCTACCTCTGCTCCGACCGGCAGCACACTAAGCCCATCAACATTGAGCTAGCCAGCAAACGGCCGGCCATCTGGCACCATCACACCCGGAGGCCCCAGCCGCCCGAAGCCTCGCCCGGCCACCTGCCTCACAGGCAGCGACGCCTCCTGCTGGTGAAGAACAGCGAGCCGGGGCTCAGGAGGAGCCTGGTGCTGAGCAGGAGGTCCACCAGGAGCCTCAGGGCCTTCCTGCACGAGGTTTCCGAGGTGATGCAGTTCCACGTCCGCAAGCTCTACACTGTGGAGGGGCGCAAGGTAACGTGTGTGCATATTTACTATTTATAATACTGTGTATTACCATGCAATGCTGCAATCCATTCCAAGTCAGAGGTCAATAGTTAGATTGGCTCAGGGGTTAGCACTTTTGGCTCACAGCAAGAAGGTCCTGAGTTTGAACCCCGGTGCGTCCCAGGTCCTTTCTGTGTGGAGTTTGCATGTTCTCCCCGTGGTCGTGTGGGTTTCCTCCGGGTGCTCTGGTTTCCTCCCACCATCAAAAGACATGTATGTTAGGGTTACTACTACTGTCAGTGCCACTTGGTGTTGGAATTACCGACCTCTGATCCA
>NW_028149907.1:0-3000 GCF_964638095.1 Poromitra crassiceps | reverse complement strand
AGAGAGAGAGGTAGATGATGCATACAAAACAGTTCCCAACAACCTCCCAGCTGGCTTTGTAGAGCCAATTGGTAGTTGGCAAAACGAGGGCCTGATAGAGACACTGCCTAATGCGTCATCATTCAGAAGCCACGCCCAAGACGGGGGAAAACGGAAACCACCCCTCCAATCCTGGCGTTCTCCTATGTCGCGTGCATGGTTGCGTGTTGCACAAAAAGATTGTATATAAGGAAGATGAACACTCCAACTTGCTTCCTTGACAGCTAGATCCACATTTTTCTTCTCGCCAATTCTCTTGGCTTCCTTCTTTTGCTCAGGAGTACAAAACAACTTTAACTGGCGATGTTTTCCATTTGTTGTCTGCACAGCCCACCACACACAACAGCTTTTAGCTATGTTTAATTCAAGGAAAATGACGCTGGTGTGTGGAAATGAACGGAGCTTTTCCCCCGTGATGGGCGTGGCCTATTTCATGCAGTGTCTCTATTGGCTGTTTGGCACAGCTCCGGAATGAGTCAATGACTGAAGGTCCTCCATTGGATTGACAGCATGAATGAGCCAATGACTGAAGGTCCTCCATTGGATTGATAGCATGAATGAGCCAATGACTGAAGGTCCTCCATTGGATTGACAGCATGAATGAGCCAATGACTGAAGGTCCTCCATTGGATTGATAGCATGAATGAGCCAATGACTGAAGGTCCTCCATTGGATTGACAGCATGAATGAGCCAATGACTGAAGGTCCTCCATTGGATTGACAGCATGAATGAGCCAATGACTGAAGGTCCTCCATTGGATTGACAGCATGTCATGGAGAGGGTTGGAGGTCATTGCACATTATAGCGCAGGGAGTTTTGCTAACATCCTTCTCTGCCTCCAGTCCAGCTACTATTAGCCCGTCTCACCAGTACAGACTGCATGTGTGCCCTGAGTTACAATGGCAGCCCTGCAGCATACAGAGGACACTGGCTGCAGCAGATAGAACATAGCTGTCTTTAGTACCAGTTAAAAGACAAGAACATCCTTAAGAATAGCCTGCTCCAAGTGGACTGTCCTATAGTGGATAACATTCAATGCACTTTCTTTCACCAAGTCTTGCCGTATACATTTATGCATTACTGGCTTATTATTTCTTACATGTTAATCAGATTTGCACAAATAGCCTACATTGTTTGAGGCAGACATAATCTTCAATGAAATTGCTCCCAACTGTGAGACTCAAAGGATCTCAACATTGTGAGAGGCGAAATCCAGAAATTCCTTTTTAAATCTCCTTTCCTTTCATTCCAGTCATAATACATGCACCTCATTTCAAAAACTAACATTTGTCTGCTCAACATGTGTGCCTATATCGAGGTAACGTGAGTGGAGTGAAAGTTGCTGGATGACATCACTGTGCTGTCTTTGATGAGTCTGAGCGGAAGGTAAGTACTAGCCTCGTCAACTCGTGCATTTCCGTCTGAGATTGTATGATGAGTTATTTGTATGATGGGATCCCCTCAGGGGAATTCCAACCAATCACTAGAGACCAAGAGACCAACAGAGTCGGCCTGAATCTTATGTTAGTTACTCCAGTCGGGCGAACGTAAAAAAAAAGAAAATCTCATTTGAATAAATGTGCTCCAAGCAGTGTGTTGTTCATATTTCAAAGTAATTGGTATTTGTAATCAACTAGGCATCTCGCGTGCTACGTGCGCTCGATTCCTAGGCTCTCCCGCTGCGCGGCCTCGCCCGCCCTGCAGCTCGCATACGCAGCTCGCCCGCTGCACGGCCTCGCCCGCAGCTCGGCTGTTGCGTGGCCTCGCATGCCCTAATTGGCGCACGCGCAACGTCTCCCTCTCTCTCCCTCTCTCTCTCCTTCCCTCTGTCTCTCTCCCCCTCTCTCTCTCTCTCAGTCTCTCCCCCTATCTCCTCTCTCTCCCTCGCCTCTCTCTCCCTCTCCCGCAGTCTCTCTCCCCCTCTCTCTCTCCCTCTCCTGGTACAGTAGCACTGGACAAAACAGTATTTTATATGAACAAAATCATTTAAAATAATACAGTAATAGATAACTGACCATGGACTGGAAAATTTACCAGGTTTAAATTTGAGGTGTGTGTGTGTGTGTGTGTGTGTGTGTGTGTGTGTGTGTGTGTGTGTGTGTGTGTGTGTGTGTGTGTGTGTGTGTGTGTGTGTGTGTGTGTGTGTGTGTGTGTGTGTGTGTGTGTGTATTTGTGTGAGAACAACTAGAGGACATGCTGCTATGAATCCCAATAGCTTAAACTTAGGACACACGCTTGCGTGCGCACACACACACACACACACACACACACACACACACACACACGCACACACACACACACACACACACACACACACACACACACACACACACACACACACACACACACACACACACACACACACACACATTCAAACTCTCCCACTCAAACACAAATTGGACACAATTGGACACTAAGCAATGTTTTATTCAGAACAAGATGGGAAGAAAATGGAAATGTGCAACTTACAGATTTATGCTACATCCTACACACTCAGAGATGGACTGATTTGTGTTCGTATAGGTCGGTGTGTGTCTGTGCAAGTTTTTTGGCATTAATGCAAGAGTGTAAATTATTATTCCAAACAGAAAAGGGAGAATACTCAGCAGGGACACACATAAATCCATGACATTGACGTAGGAGGGCTTAGGTGGGTAGACAGTGTGGCATATCTACATATCCTTTTTAACCTTTATTTATTCACAATATCGAGGGTAGGTTGACTCAGTAAACCCCTGCTTCACACGCACACACAGTCACACATATTAAAGCACTACTGAGGAGGATTTCCTCCCTTAAAATTGCATAAACCCATCTCAAAATGAACCTACTCAATCATGACGTTTGGCCTATTGGTAGTCCGCCACAGTGTGTCTGCAGAGAGGACTGCCTTCTGCCTGGACTTCCTGATTTCTGAATGTTCGGGGTGTTTCTGGGCATCAGCTGTTTGGCAGTGGGTG
>NW_028149908.1:0-3000 GCF_964638095.1 Poromitra crassiceps | reverse complement strand
GCATGTATGGCTGTGCTCACAGGTAACAGTGAGGCATGTATGGCTGTGCTCACAGGTAACAGTGAGGCATGTATGGCTGTACTCACAGGTAACAGTGAGGCATGTATGGCTGTACTCACAGGTAACAGTGAGGCATGTCCGCCCCTGCTGCGAACCAGACGGGTGCATGTCGAAGATGCAGGTGTAGCAGCCCTCGTCACGGAAGCTCACCCTGCGGATGGAGATAGTCGAGGTGTCCTTGGGAGAGGAGGCCAGCTCCACGTGCTGCTGCCCACTCACGCTGTCCCTCTGTCCGGGCTGGTAGGTGAGCAGCGTCTGATTCTGGACGTCCAGCCAGCGCACCTGCCTCAGGGACTCGCCTCTGTCTCTCGACACACTGCAGGTCAGAGTGAAAGACTGCTCCACTGGAGCTTCTAGGCGTTCTGGTGCTGTTACCCGACCTGCTGAGACATCCAGCCAGATACAAAGCACAGAACAATTTGCTGTTTCTTATGTGGTATCTGTTATGATTTTGCATTGCGCATTACATTAACTAACCCTCACCCTAACCATTGACTAACCCTATGCATAAATTAATACCTAGTTAACATGAACACCATTAGTAAATGTTTATTAGAAAATGTTGTTAACTGTTAGTTAAATAAGCATTAACTAACCCTTAATTTAGTGACGATTGGTTTGGCATACTCACCCTGCAGTTGTACGACGGCCAATAGCAATAAACAAAGCTGTAGGTCTTGTCTAAAGGAGACCTCCATCATCATCATCATCATCATCATCTGCATTCATTCATCAGAGAGATGCAAGAGTCAAACTGAGGTTGAGAACATTCAGAGGCTTCAAATCAGAATCAGCCCAACATGAATCATCAGACAACATCTCTAACTCCCTCAATCATTCAATCAACTGGTGATCAGGCTAACCTCATCTCCTCCCTCTCTTAGGGCAATTAAATTCCTGTGGACACACACACACACACACACACACACACACACACACACACACACACACACACACACACACACACACACACACACACACACACACACACACACACACACACACACACACACACACACACACACACACACACACGTTAAGTAAGCTAACTAACTCCATCCAAAGAGCTATCCAAGGCAATAAGATTTTGTGGATCATTTTTAAAAGTTGACAGCAGTAAAATTCTTTAAGATCTTTTGGTGGAAATTCGTAACCACACCGGCTTTAGACAAACCTATCTAGCTGTGTACAGTTAGTAGCCTAAACATAACAACTTGTTGCCAACGCCATAGCCTACCAAGAAATGGTTTTAAAAAATCACGTTATTACCTCCACGTATAGAGGCCCTACATTTCCACGAATTTATCTTCCATTTCATTTTCATGTTAAATTGTCCATGCAAATCACATACTCACCTGTATTTGTGTCCTAAGCATACAATCAAAGGAAATAATAGGTGCAGTGAAAAGCCCCCAACTAGTCGGGAAGTCTCAGCATCATCAGGATCCAGTAAGTCACTTGCAGGCTAACATCACTCCTGTGCGAGTGAGAATCAATGATCACTTTATCCGACCGTGCGTGATGTGAAGAAGGCAACAGCAGCCTGCAGCCTCAAACGTCTGTCCCGCCGAGCATTGTGTTCACATCGCCCTCTAGCGTTACTAACTGCGTACTGCACGGTGGGACAGACAGGGGAGTTCAGCATCTCTCCCATGAGTTTAGGTCAGTGCTTCCATCATGCAGTTTAGGGTCTTCAATCAGCATTATTGAAGCATTATCTTGCATGACGAAGCCACACGTAAAGTGACTATTTTACAAACAGAGGGGCCTAATTAAGATGTTTTTGTTTGATGCTTCATTCCAAGAGATGACACATCACACACCTGACAATCCCACAATTAGGCTACAATGAGTAATTTCCATCTTTATGAAAATAAAAAAATGTGTGAAGTGATGTGACTCAACTGGAAATGATGTCACACAATTGCTTGACTGTGATATATCATGGGTGTGTGTGTGTGTGTGTGTGTGTGTGTGTGTGTGTGTGTGTGTGTGTGTGTGTGTGTGTGTGTGTGTGTGTGTGTGTGTGTGTGTGTGTGTGTGTGTGTGTGTGTGTGTGTGTGTGTGTGTGTGTGTGTGTGTGTGTGTGTGTGTGTGTGTGAGTGAGATGGGCAGTATTTTAAATACATGTATTTCAAATACATTTGTGTATTTTGTAATTTGTATTTGGCTGGACCGAGAAAAATAAGATGTAATTTGTATCAACATACTTTCAGACCTTGTATTTTGTGTATTTTAAATACATAAAATACTTTTTTTTTTTTATGTTATTTTATTCTCAAATTGACACATTCTTACCATTGACACAGGTTTAAACTGTGGAGGAAAGAAATGTGACATGTCACTTCTACTCTACCTCTGATTGGCTTACCTTCAGAACAAACTCAACGACAAATCAGAGGCAGAGTAGGGTGGGTCTTGAGTCAGACTTCACATCACTTCTTCATCTAGTATGAAGCCTTGTGTTGGTGGAAATTCCCCCAGAGATAAATTACTAATATAAATTGATGATTAGATATTGCATGCACTGGCCTATCTGCAAATGAAACGGTTTACTGCATATTCAAACCAGTGTATCATATTGTATGTATCAAGACACAACTAATTATCTTCTTAATTAAAATTGGCAAAGTGGGTGGCAGTGTGTGTGGCGGCAGTGTGGGTCATGATTGTGATGTCATCAGTGATGTCATCAGTGATGTCACTCGATCAATTGTGATGTCATCAGTGATGTCACTCGAGCCACTGATTGCTCAACTGTGATGTTACTCAGGCAGTTGTGATGTCATCAGTGATGTCACTCGAGCATGTAGTATGAGCCGATGGTGCACATTTGCACGATGGCACCAAGGTGGGTGGGCGTTGTCTGTCTGTCTGTCAGTCATGATTTTGGGAGCCCGTGGAGCCGGCGATTTCCATAACTGCAGCCATGGCGCATCA
>NW_028149909.1:0-3000 GCF_964638095.1 Poromitra crassiceps | reverse complement strand
ATCAAGTTTAGTCAACTTAAAGCACCACATTGTATGTGCATTAGTTTGTACTAACTGTAACAGTTCCATTTGTGCTGATGGGAAAGTCAGCTGCTAAGCAGCGTTGCATCCATGTGCTATTTTGTCAAACAATGAACAAACACAGATACAGCATCCTGCAGTTTAACAAGCTAATTTGGCAAACTTTATTCAAACAAATGTAAGAAATGTAAGGCTCTTTACTGTTGACTGACACAAAAATGGAGAAAGTTAAACGCCACCATTGCATCATAACTTGGAAACTCTGGTGGTTTCCGACCTAATCATCTGACTTAGGGCATTCATGTCGTGCATTAGCTTACCTTCCCCCACCATGGACACCCCTATGGACATGCCCATGAACTTGCTCTTGGTCCACACATGGGCGTTGACGCACATCCTCTTCTCCCGGCACTCGCAGTAAAAGCCCGACACCGGCGGATGATGGGACACCTGCTCCGCCACGAAGCCGACTCTGTAGCAACCTCCGGGCGAATCGTCTCTGTCGCTCTGCTGCGCGTTGTTGGGGCCCCTGCCCGGCTCCCTGCTCGAGCCCTGGTTAGACCGGACTAGAGGCTTGACCTTGTCCCGAGGTACCTCCCAGGAGCAGTGGAAGGTCTCCCCCAGTGCCGGGTTGTAGGGCTTCTTGGCCACGGCGCCCTTGCGGCCCTCGTGGAAGGCGGTCAGGTAATACTCCACGAAGCGGACGATGCGGTCCTCGGCTGTGGCCCCGGCGGTGATGGACAGGAACATGTCGGGGTGGGCCATGAAGTTGGCGTACATCTCCAGCAGGGAGCGCTTTTCCAAGATGAAGGTTGGCAGCACCACCTAGTAAGCAAAAGACCCAGAATATGCGGAATAGTAAAAGCTGAAGACTTTTCTGACTTTTCTGGTCGTGTGGAACTCTTCTGACAGAGAGGTCGTGTGGAACTCTTCTGACAGAGAGGTTGTGTGGAACTCTTCTGACAGATAGGTCGTGTGGAACTCTTGGGGATTTGGCTAGGATTGTATTCAAGACATTTGGCTTTTGGTCCATGCTTTATTTTCTTAACCTTGCTTGCAAGATGGATAACCTCGCGAGATCAAAAGAGATTCTCTCGACGTAATCCATCTTGTCATGCGCAGGCAGTTAGGATAATTGGTCGAGCCATGCCGGCCCGACGAATCAGCGGCAGCCGTAGGCGGGCTCAGGCTCGTCTGGGCAAGTAGTGGGTACATGGTCTTTGTAGTTCTTTTCACTCGTCAACATGGCTGCCGCCGCGGAAGTGACAGGCAGTCTGAATGAAATTGAATGTAACGTTCCCAATTCTATGTATTAAATTCTACAAAACGACCCTCAACATTTGGGAAGGCTAAGCCACACAACTAGTTCGTTATAATCTAACTAAATGCTTCGAAGGTGACTTTACGACCGTGAGGACGGTGAGGACTCAATCAATGATAGACAGGCACCTTCCTCCGGTCGCAAACGTGACGTCAGAGGCATGGCGATCTGATTGGTTGAAGTTAACACGCACCAGCGGTGATAGACAGATGGGTCATCCAATCACCTGCCAAGTAGCTTGGAAAAAGTGCCCGCCTCCGTCAGCGGGTCTGGTTACTTCATTCCCAGATCGAGTGGTTTAGTGAAACTATGTGGAGCTATACCGTCCATCTGGCAGCGTCAGGTTATTATTTTCTTACCCGTGTGAGGTCCATGCCCAGTTTGAGCTGGGACAGCAGGTGGAGAATGATGCTCCGCTGGTCGTCCAGGACACCCAGGTCTTCCTCCTCGTTGTCCTCCATGTCCGTCACCTCTTCGCTGGGGCTGATGTCTTCGAGCCCCGGGTGGTGCTGTGGAAACGCAAAGAAAGTGGAATTTTAAATTGCTGGTAAATTTCAATTATTCTTTTTTTAAATCAAAGGCTAAGTGGTCCATGATAGTTTCAGCAGGTTTCATGACTCAAGTTCCCGTGAAGCCCATTCAAAGCCCATGACAGAAGAACGTCAAAAATGTATGGATGTCAATCTGAAAATAAATAACATAAAATTCCTCTCCATGTAACCACTTTTCAACAAAACGAGTTAAATGATTTTCATCTCAAGGCTAAGAAATGAAAGACTATGTGACTGTATGATGCCATTCAACCAAATCATGTTCTTATCATTGTAAAAGCTGCCTAGAAATAAGTGCTTCAACATCTAACGTCTAAACATCTTGAATGTAACCTACTGATTGTTTTCCCTATTATTTAAAACAACTAAAACAATAACGATTAGAATAACAACATGTGATGGCCCAGTCAGTGTAGGAATATGATAATTTCACATAATCTCAGATTACAGCACTGCTCCCAGTGACACCTGTCAGCCTCCAAGGCCAAGAGGAGGAAAACCATTTAGTTGTGCCGGCTTTTAACTGCCAAAACAAAGGTGAAAGGTCATGCTCTCATTCAGAGGGGGCAGTGGAGGACCCATTTCAGCCCCGCACTGCCAGAAGCTACCTCGGCTATAAATACCAGAAGGACACAACCCTCGTTCACTTTTCACTCCTCACATCACGTTCATCCTCCATCTGCAAACCGCTTTCAATAAACTCTTCATATTGAATCATCTCGGCGATGAGCAGAAGGTCACGCAACGCAAGAGGCACGCCGAGTTTGCGTTTGTAGCTTGAAGTGCCTTTTGTTTGGTCTGCTCTTCTTACTGCACAGCCTGCGGCCCCCTGACCTCACCACAGTACTGTGGTCAAAGTGGACGCAGGTTTGTGCCCTCTGTTTGTGTTCCTGCATTCAGCTGGAAGCGGAGGACCCAGCCCGGGTTCAAGACGAGCTAATGCCTCTGATATCTCCTGCAGTGACTTGATGGGGGGGGGGGGGGGGGGGGGGGCAGGAGCGAGGCTGATGTATAATGCAGAAAGTGCTCCAGAGCCTGTGGGCTACAACAATGCTCTCCACCTCCCACCCCCACCCCTCTCTTTCTATCTCCTTCTTCTATGTAATA
>NW_028149910.1:0-3000 GCF_964638095.1 Poromitra crassiceps | reverse complement strand
GAAAAATATCATCGGGCCACGTACGACCCCTCCAAATGGGACCATACAGCCTAATCTAGTTAGGATGTGGGCAGACCTCAAAGCCCCCTTTTAGGCTAGTTTATCATTTTTAAGCTATTTCAAATATTTTCAGATTGTCATGCCCTGACAATGTTGATTAACCACACTGTTCATCAAATATTATTTTGACAAATAACTTAATTTTGTGCTCAAGTTCAAAACGTCAAGTCTTTGCTAAAATGGAATGATGACGTATGACTCAATGGGACGTCATGTCAATTCAATTTTGCCTGAGGACGAGCTGGCATACTAGCTAGCTAGCTGTTAGCTACGTTAGCTAAGCCCGCTGACGGCTGCTGCAACCACTTCGTCACGCTCCTTCCACTAGGGGCAAATCCATTGGCCGGTTGTAATGCGGCTTGGAGCTAAGATAACGTTATGGTTTTTCCGGCCTAACTTGAGCTGTAGCGTAGACAAAGAGTACGCTATTGAAGGCAAGATGTGACGCTCTTGTGCTTTTTTGACAACAGCGCTGCCGCCATGATGTTGCAGTGGAACAACCAATTAGCCTTCGCTTCTTATCAATGTATAAGTTCTTTGGCGTGGAATCACATGATGTGCGACTATACAAACATAATATTAATCAGAATACAAACATATAGCCTATTAGAATGTTTGAAATAGAACACACCGTTATTCACCTTATGTACAGTACATGTAGAAGAGATAGTCTGGCTTGAGAGACTAACAGGAAGTGTAAACACATAAACCTAGTGACTCATAAACCTAGTCTGACTCATATGTGAGTCAAACTAGGTTTGACCAGGTGAGTCAGACTAGTTTGAGCAGGTAAAACAGCCAGCGTTTTGAACAGGAAGTCGTGACACAATGGGTCAAGTGGGCGGGGCTACATAAGGTGAATACAGTATAGAAAAACGGACTGACTGCTGTTCCCCATTAGAACAGCGATACTCAGTAATATCGATACTGATCAACAGCAACAACAACAACACATTTGAGGCCCATTGGGACAGTTGACATATTTGTGATTGCAAAAGGCTCAGTTCAGATTAGCCCGGCTCTGTCTGTCTGATGGCCTGTGGCACAGATGTAATTGATTTGCTGTGCGCCTGTGAACAGAATTCACTACAAAGTTCAAACTCACGGGTGTGAGGGTATATTCATTCATCACCCTCACCCACACACACACACAGTGTGTGTGTGTGTGTGTGTGTGTGTGTGTGTGTCTCTGTGTGTGTGTGTGTGTGTGTGTGTGTGTTGTGCGTATGTGTGTCCCAAGCTGGAACTTGTAGCTCTCCCTGTAATGCATCATGTGACACCTCCTCATGTGACTCCCCTGTGTTGACATGCAGTCTGGGACACAGCACCCTCCCCCCTCCCCCCCCCCCCCCTCTCTCCATCGAGCTAGATGTCAAACCTGACAGGAGCCCTCCCCCTCTCTCATCATCTAAAGCATCTCCCTCACTGAAGTTTAAGATTCACGAGATCTCCAGGATGTGATTGAAATGCAGACCTGCCTCATCGGTGTAGCCAGCAGCTGATTAAAGAGGCATCAGCATCTCAGCCTCTGGCTTTGACAGCTTCATACGTCAGCTTAGAGCCCCATCTAAACACCCTCTTTCATCCAGGACGGAGCCCGCGTCCTTACCAGGCGTCAACAACTTCCTCTTTGGGACATGCGAGTCCATCCCGCTTTACTTTCTTCTTTGAAAGTTTCTGCCGAGAAGATAATGACACGGTTTGCATGCCAAGCTCATCATTAGCTGGATCGACTTGTTTGAAACACTCTCGTTTTAATTGCTTCGGTCGGATGGCTACTAAAGCAGGACCTGTAATTAAAAGAGAAACAGAGAGTAGATTCACACTGCAGGAGTTCCTCTTCAAAGGGCACAAACAATTAGACAAAGCAAAGGCTAGTGAGTGACATTCAGACCTCTTGTGTGAGGCACTGCTTATTATTAAAGAAATAATCATAATAATAAAAATGACCTTCAGACCGGCATGTAATGCATGCACATAGTTCTGTATTAATGTTTGTTTATACAGAAGCATCAAAATCACCCAAACTTAAATACTCGTCGGGGCAACAAAACAACATCAAAAACTTAATCGCGTCACTTTTTTTCATCCCTTCAGCCTAATAAAATAAATAAATAAATAAATAAATAAATAAATAACCAAAAAATAATAATAATAATAAAAAATAAATAAAAATAAGAATAAATAAATAAATAAATAAATAAATAAATAGTAATAATCCATCAGCAAAACTTTTCCATCGGGGGCGAAAAGTCTGAGGCAGCCTGAGCTCCTGTTATCAACAGGCCATGCAAACAAAGCTGAACATGAGGAAACCTGACCAGCAAGCAAATATGAAACAAGAACATGGAAATAAAGTGCTTTAATCCTCCTTTTTACTTCATGTGGTGCTGCGATAACTAGGACTATTTTCATCATAATTCAATATGCAGCGTCACTATCATCAGACACTCTGTGTACGAGAGATCCAGGTCCGTTTTCCATGCTAGCTCGATAGCAGTGTTCGCTTAGGGACAATATCCTAATGCACGTAGGCGGCGCGCACCACCACAAAAGAAGCGTTATCTCCCCCTGTGACCCATCGGCTGACCTGCTCTGCTTATGTTGAAAAGTGCTGAGTGGCCGTTTCCTACAAATGGCTTTTCCTTATCTTCAGCTTGACAGCGTTCTGTCACCAGCAATAGATGACGCTCTCCATTTTGCTCTGGAGCCTAATTATTGTCTTTACTTTCTCTCTGCCCCCTTATTGTTTCTCTCTGACAGGTGAGATAGATACCGGTGAATCAGTTAATTCCCGCGGGACAGGAAGTTTGCCGATCTTTCCAAATGATATCTCAACTTCAAGGATAGAATGATTATGTAAATCCAACATGCCGGAGCTGCTAATATCCTCTCAGGTGCGTTGAGAAAATAAAAGCCCAGCTGGAAACAGAAGTGAGG
>NW_028149912.1:0-3000 GCF_964638095.1 Poromitra crassiceps | reverse complement strand
GATCACAGCTTCCTCAAAGATTGATTGAAGGGACGGGTAGTTTTTTATTCCTATCACCTTCATAGCGGCTTTCACCATCCTTTCCAGCTTGGATTTACTTTGGATGGTGAGGGAGCCGAACCAGGAAGCTAAGCCATATCTGATCAGGCTACCGAGGACGGCATTGTAGAAAGTTAGCATGTTTGTGCTGCTCACTCCGAACAATCGGAGTCAGCGGAGGAAATGAAGCCTTTGAGTTAGTTTTCCACACAGGAAATCAACATGCATGCTCCATTTAAGTTGGTTATCAAATTGTACTCCCAGGTATTTATATGAGCCGACCTGCTCAATTACAGTATCATTAATGATAATGGGGGCGTGTACGCTCACTTCACGGGGGTCAAAGATCATCTCTTTGGTTTTGGAGATGTTCAGGGTGAGATGGTTCTGTTTACACCAGGCCCAGAAAGAGTCAATCTCATTGGAGTACACTGATGGGCAATCACCAGCTCGCAACAGGCTTAAAATAATAGTGTCGTCAGAGAATTTGATGACAAAGTTGTTGGGCTGGCTACTTCGACATTCGTTTGTGTAAACTGTGAATAAAAAAGGGGAACTCACAGATCCTTGAGGTACTCCAGTGCTACAGTGTTTTACTTCGGACAGTGTCCCATTTATACAGACCTGCTGAGGCCTGTTCGTTAAAAGACTGTGAAACCATTTGGCAATGGAGGGATTTACATTTAAATTCATAAGCTTTTTGATAAGCAGCTGTGGGCAAACGGTGTCAAATGCAGTCTGAGAAGACTCCATGCATGACCTGAACGACCCCAAGTCGTCTGACTCCAAGTCCCTTTTACAATCTTCTCCAGTACGTATGCATTCAGAATATCCACAAAGATATCGATCCTTTGCAATCTATTCAGATCAAAAGCTCAGCTGGGCTGTTAGTCTTATCCACATGTTGTTTGTGTCCCAAGTGTGACTGCAAGGAACGTCACAGAGCAGAACATCCTGAAGATACAAATCACAAGTCAGCCAACTAAGAATGATTTGCCTCTGAGCCCTGCTTGTATTTTTAGGTGTTGTTTTTGTTCTGTTCAAGGACGAAAGCACCTCTGGGTCCATGAGATCCCAGTTGATAGATAGAACTAAAGACACTTTGCCAAGTACGGACACATTGGAGGAAGTTCATCATGCTATTATTCCCCCAACAGTTTCCTCATCTGGGAATTGGCTCGAGTGAACATACCTACAAATCCCTCAGGGCCCCGCCTACCCTACTTTGTATTCTAGTTCCACCTAAGCTGGATCAAATGCATTGAAACATTAAGCTGGGATCAACACAGCGGGGATCGCTTGGTACTTCATTTGGCCAAGCAAACAAAGGCTCGAATGGGAAGGAACACATGCAGGACAACGACACGAGGAGGAGAGAAGATACATCAAGAAGCATGTAGGACACATGTAGGACACATGTAGAACACATGTAGGACAACGACACGAGATGAGAGAAGATACATCAAGAAGCATGTAGGACACATGTAGGACACATGTAGAACACATGTAGGACAACGACAAGAGATGAGAGAAGATACATCAAGAAGCATGTAGGACACATGTAGGACACATGTAGGACACATGTAGGACACATGATGTAGAACACATGTAGGACACATGTAAAACAACGACACGAGAGGAGGAGAGAAGATACATCAGAGAAGCGGGAAGGAAAAAAAGGGGCAGAGCATGGAGAACGTCAGCTGGACAGAAAAGGGGAAGGCAGGGTGTTTTGTAACTCGCTGTGTGTGTGTGTGTGTGTGTGTGTGTGTGTGTGTGTGTGTGTCTGTGTGTGTGTGCGTGTGTGTGTGTCTGTGTGCGTGTGTGTGTCTGTGTGCGTGTGTGCGTGTGTCTGTGTGCGTGTGTGTGTCTGTGTGCGTGTGCGTGTGTGTGTGCGTGTGTGTGTGTGTGTGTGTGTCTGTGTGCGTGTGTGTGTCTGTGTGTGCGTGTGTGTGTGCGTGTGTGTGTGTGTGTCTGTGTGCGTGTGTGTGTGCGTGTGTGTGTGCGTGTGTGTGTGTGTGTGTGTGTCTGTGTGCGTGTGTGTGTGCGTGTGTGTGTGCGTGTGTGTGTGTGTGTGTGTGTCTGTGTGCGTGTGTGTGTCTGTGTGTGCGTGTGTGTGTGCGTGTGTGTGTGTGTGTCTGTGTGCGTGTGTGTGTGCGTGTGTGTGTGCGTGTGTGTGTGTGTGTGTGTGGGGAAGGCAGGGTGTTTTGTAACTCGCACTTGTGACTTGTTGTGTGACTTCCGACTTAAAGATGAGAGGGAAGAGAGACTGAAAGGAAGTGGCTGATCATTTTGAAGCATAAAGCAGGGTAACACTTTATAATATAAAGAGTTACCCTGCATTATGCTCCCCCCCCTCTTTGCTTTATGCTTTATGCCCCCTCCCCCCCCCTCTTTGCTTTATGCTTTATGCCCCCTCCCCCCCCCTCTTTGCTTTATGCTTTATGCCCCCTCCCCCCCCCCCCCTTTGCTTTATGCTTTATGCTGCCCCCCCCCCCCCTCAACAGGTGTGACCCATCAGTATCTACCTGTTTGGTTATAGGGTGTGTCCCTACTGTGCACTTCTTACTCTTTGCCCTGATGAAGGCCAGGTTGCTGGCCGAAACATGTTGGCTTGGCTTTTAATTGTTCCAATATGAACTAAGCCTTTTATTAAAGCTTTTTTAATTATTAGAAGAGTGCCTTGGTCTATTTTTTCTTTTGATTTAGTCTTTGTTACCCCTTTGGACCAAAGACGAGCACCTTCCTTTTTTAACCTTTTGACAACTGCTTTGAACGCCGCTGCCCTCCATCTTTTTTGTCTTCAATTATATAGCCTATTACATATATTTATGTAGCTTACACACATGACATGTACAGCCTTCAAAATACATGGAACATTCATGTTTAGCTCTATAATGCGCTATAATGCCTTCAGTCAATATTATATATCATCGAGAGAGAGAGAGAGAGAGAGAGAGA
>NW_028149913.1:0-3000 GCF_964638095.1 Poromitra crassiceps | reverse complement strand
TAGAATATGTGAATGGAAAGAAAGACTGTGTTGTGCACACAGACAGCGAGCCCACACTACATTTCTTTTCCTGATATCTCGTCTCTATTAACAGCAGAGATGAATTTATTTGAAGTGGAAATAAGCAAACAGCTTTGGCCTCAGCTGCCATGGGGAATCAGTCTCTTCAGGAAATGAAAATGCCAGCTTGGAATTGTCATCATATTGAGAGTTAGCCGCCCTCTGACCTTGTAATACCCCCACAGCCTCTCTATTTGTGACCTGCTGGAGGCTCTTAGAAAGTGAAACCACCGGGGAGGATCTACTGCTCACATCATCATTCTCAGAACACCTAATAGTGGATTTACCAAGGTTAAACCTCATGTGAGATTGGGGCCACTGTGGCCTGGAATACTGAGTTTACATCCACACATACAAATCCACACGCAGCACACAAACACAGCAGACACACACTCACTGCTCACATGTGCTCGTACACACACAGCACACAAACACAGCAGACACACACTCACTGCTCACATGTGCTCGTACACACACAGCACACAAACACAGCAGACACACACTCACTGCTCACATGTGCTCGTACACACACAGCACACAAGAAAAAACAACTTCATACATCATCATGCATCAAATTTAACACAAAGCAATAAAGTCTTTAAGGACATTTCAAAAGGACCTAGGAAGATGTTCATGTAACTGCAGGGATGTTCTTATTATAATGCCCACGAGACTGTAAACAACAAACAAACAAACAGAACGACAGAGAGAGGAAGTGGTTGCTTCCCTCTGCATTGTTCCCTTTATTTACAGTATGGTTTGTGCCTACCAAGGCATCTTCCAGCTGAGCGCAGCACATGAGGGAATTGGTTAAGTGTCCACTGTGCAGTGTTAGTCAAATGTGTCGCTCCTTGTCTTCCTAACGTCTTTTCCAAGCCTGCTGATCACACGCCTCTCTTCCTGATATAGCTGTCTTCCCCAGACGGGCAGTGCACAAACAATTTCCCCACCCACTTTTCAAAAATACAGTCCTACAATTACCCATTAGCCAAATTAGATTTAGCAACCAGAGACACATTGTTACTTTTATAGTTTGCTTGCTTTCAAGTACATACATGACAGTTTATACTTAACTTAACTACATTATACATACATTATAACAGCTTGCAATATGTTACTCAATTAACAGTTTTTTTAAGCTTGCAATATGTTACTCAGACTATCTGGGGGTTTAAAATCAATTGTTCTCCTGTATTACAATCTTTGTTGTTAATAAATCTGATATACTTCAGTATTTCTCAGTAGTATAAGGATAAAAGGTGGTCTCTGATTGAGAATAGATATGCTTAAGTGGTGTAGGTGGTTTACTTGGATTAAATTGATTGCAACTGAGTTGACTGGGACTTCAAAGAAAAAATAATAGACCACCACTCTCCTGCCACTATATGATATTCTGCTCCACATTCTGTTGTCTGAGTTTACAATGAAACACCCTGCTTCTCTAACATGCATGTTCTCAGGGGAAGTGCTGTTGATAGCAGGTTCAGTGTGAGTATACTGTATCAAGTGCCTGCACAATAGCAGAACAGAAAACTTCCTTTCATGTTCCTGTGCAACTCCTTGGAAGTTAGGATCTGTCAAGTGCAGATTGTCACAACAACAATGCTTCCTCTGCCCTTGTTGTGAGCGTAATGTTGGGAAGTCACCAGCGCATGGCTTTCTCACACTTTAAGGTCTGAGCCGCAGCAATCACTTCTCACTGGAAGATTGCAAGGCGACTACGATGACATCACCTCCAGTCCACTCCTCTAATCTTAGATTCTTAGCCCTCTTTTCTATCTGTCTTTTTCTTTTTTTGTAGTCTTGGTACTTTGAGAGTTGAGCTGAGCTGAGTCATTTTCTGAGTGGTTCAACTGTTTACAACATGTCAGTCATCCCTAATTTCAAAACAAATCAACCACTTCCAGTCTACGTTGGCATGCTGTCATGACCTTTGCTGTTTATTTGAGCAACTTTGCAGTTTTGTTCCTACCTCCAACTGATTGGCCGCCCCCAGCCCTGTTCATGTAGTGAGCCAGTAGGAGGAGGTCCTGCTCATGTAGTGAGCCAGTAGGAGGAGGTCCTGCTCATCTAGTGAGCCAGTAGGAGGAGGTCCAGCTCATGTAGTGAGCCAGTAGGAGGAGGTCCAGCTCATGTAGTGAGCCAATAGGAGGAGGTCCAGCTCATGTAGTGAGCCAGTAGGAGGAGGTCCTGCTCATGTAGTGAGCCAGTAGGAGGAGGTCCAGCCCTGCTCATGTAGTGAGCCAGTAGGAGGAGGTCCTGCCCTGCTCATGTAGTGAGCCAGTAGGAGGAGGTCCAGCCCTGCTCATGTAGTGAGCCAGTAGGAGGAGGTCCAGCCCTGCTCATGTAGTGAGCCAGTAGGAGGAGGTCCAGCCCTGCTCATGTAGTGAGCCAGTAGGAGGAGGTCCTGCCCTGCTCATGTAGTGAGCCAGTAGGAGGAGGTCCGGCTCATGTAGTGAGCCAGTAGGAGGAGGTCCTGCTCATGTAGTGAGCCAGTAGGAGGAGGTCCAGCTCATGTAGTGAGCCAGTAGGAGGAGGTCCAGCTCATGTAGTGAGCCAGTAGGAGGAGGTCCAGCTCATGTAGTGAGCCAGTAGGAGGAGGTCCAGCTCATGTAGTGAGCCAGTAGGAGGAGGTCCAGCTCATGTAGTGAGCCAGTAGGAGGAGGTCCAGCTCATGTAGTGAGCCAGTAGGAGGAGGTCCAGCTCATGTAGTGAGGCAGTAGGAGGAGGTCCAGCTCATGTAGTGAGCCAGTAGGAGGAGGTCCAGCTCATGTAGTGAGCCAGTAGGAGGAGGTCCAGCTCATGTAGTGAGCCAGTAGGAGGAGGTCCAGCTCATGTAGTGAGCCAGTAGGAGGAGGTCCAGCTCATGTAGTGAGCCAGTAGGAGGAGGTCCAGCTCATGTAGTGAGCCAGTAGGAGGAGGTCCAGCTCATGTAGTGAG
>NW_028149914.1:0-2500 GCF_964638095.1 Poromitra crassiceps | reverse complement strand
GAAAACATAAGCAAGCGCATGGCATTATCATGGACGCCTGGAGAGCTATAGGCTCCTCTGAACACATAAGAGTATAAGCCCCCAATGTATGTCAAAAGCTGCAAATGCTAACAGTGATAGCGCCTCAAAATCAAGATAAATAAATCGTGATGTGACAGAAGCAGTGTAGCTTCAGTGTCGAGCCGCAAAGGATGAAGAATCACTTTAAGAGCGAGACTAAAACAGAAGCCGGGCGGCACGAGAAAGAGGCGTCAAAATAGCTTTGTAATAATAGTGCATGAAAAAGAGCCAGTCTGCGTCACTCTGGCTGGCCCCGATCCTGTCCAGGGTACAGCACGCTTCACCAGTGTGCACGCACACACACACACGACACACGCACCACACACACACGCACACACAGACACATGCACGCACGCACACACACACACGACGCACACGCACACCACACGCACCGCACACACACACGCACACACACGCACGCGCACACGCACACCACACGCACGCACACACACACGCACACACAGACGCATGCACGCACGCACACACACACACGACGCACACGATGCACACACGCACACACGCACACACCACGCACACGCACGCACACACACACACGCACGCAACGCACGCACACACACACACGCACACACACGCTATCGATCCTTGCTGCAGCGAACAATAAGGCTTGCGTTATCAAATGCAGCACAATCAAATAACAGGAGAGCGATGGCAGGAGAATAGAGTAACGACGTGTTGAATAAAGGCAAAATAGGAACAGGGGGAGAAAGAAAGAGCACTGGGTGATATAACCAGCTTCATGGTTTCAGATTGATTATTTATTTATTTATTTATTTATTTATTTATTTATTTATTTATTTGATCTTGCTTGTCTTCAGTTTGCCGGTCGAATCCACTCTTGCTGGTCCACTCTGAACAAATTTCGCACACTCAGGTGTGTGACAATCGTTTGGACTTTACCTTTACCTTTACCTGACCCAGCAAAAGCAATCAGACTGTCAGTATTGTAGTGTGGTGCTGTTTGTTGCATGCAGGGACTCTGGAAAAAGGTTTACTGTCATGTTTTCATTGCTTCTGCCTGAAGGTCTATGACTGAAAGCTTGCAATAAACAAGACATGTTTTCATTCAAAGTGACAACTGCCAAGGATATTTTATATCGACAATTTCCACACAGCACATTGACACTCTGTTCACTGCTATATCGCAAATATAAAGTGTTAGATGAACACTTATGCGTCAGACTTGAGGAATGAATCCGTGTTCACAAATGTGCCGTGAAGCTGCGATTTCGCATATTTTGCCCAGGATGTAAGAGTTCATGCATGGGTTAGCAAGACGGCACAGGAAGCTAACTATTCACCTTATGTAGCCACGCCCATTTGACCTGGTTGTGTGGTTGTTAGACGACTTCCGGCAAAAAAAAGAAGAAAAAAAAATGGCTGGCTGCTCCAATATAATCTAACTCTGAATTAACTAATAATTTAGCCAATTGTGTGTAACATACCAAATAAAAGCAAACGGCAATGTCTAAGAATGCAATGCCATGTAACTGGCTCGTTAATTCTCGCATTCCAGGGAATTACGTTAACGTCTGCGGGTCTTATAGACGTAAGTGGCTCGAGCTGGCGCTCGGAGGAGAGAAAACCATCTGAAGCTTTCTTTGTTGGAGTCCAGGTATGTTTTACAAGAAAGTGCTCGTCATTGTCGACGATAACGTTATCTGACCTGGCTAACAGTGGATACTCCGCTTGCTTGCTGTGTACCGAGCTCAAAGTAGTAGGCTACGTTCTTTGTTTTACACCCTGCGCTGTCCGCTCCAAAAACAACTCTCTTCTTCATGACGTTCTTTCATATTTGGCGCCGTGACCGCCGGAAGTGTTAATAGGACCCGGAAGAATTTGGCCCCCTGTAAGGTCTGAACATAAGGTGAATAGGACAGATATGTCATTATGTAAAAACTAGAGGAGAAGTGTGCTGAATCAAATAAAGGTGCACATGGAGAGAGAGAGAGACAGAGAGAGATATATCTTTATTACTGCACTTGGTGCTTTGGCAATATTGTACTGGTTACATTCATGCCAATAAAGCTATCTGAATTGAATGGAGAGAGAGAGAGAGAGAGAGAAAGAAAAGAGCACTGGTGATATAATGATTTTAATATTTAAAAAGTCAATGCGGCTGTTTATGTAACATTTGGAAGACAACGAAAAGCTGAATTTGTCCCCCCGTCCTTTATACCTGATGCAGCATTTGTGTGTGTATCCCTTTAAGATAAATACAAATAGATACATAGATTAGTCCACGATGGAAGACTTGACTATAGACTATAGGGCGATGGCTGATGGAACGTACAGTAGGTGTGACAGGACTATAGGATGGCTGATGGAACGTACAGTAGGTGTGACAGAGGCCATTCTTCTTCATGATTGAATCTTGTCACCATACCCAACCCTGACCCACTTATGAATATTGATGTGTAGT